>NC_048231.1:94420784-94506785 GCF_002007445.2 Ailuropoda melanoleuca
TTTTTAAAGATTTTATTTATTTATGTGACAGAGAGACAGCCAGGGAGAGAGGGAACACAGCAGGGGGAGTGGGAGAGGAAGAAGCAGGCACCCAGCGGAGAAGCCCGATGTGGGACTCGATCCCCGAACACCAGGATCACGCCCTGAGCCGAAGGCAGACTCTTAAAGACTGCGCTACCCAGGCGCCCCTAGACTAGTATAGATTTAGACAAAACAAAACAAAACAAAAAACCCACTTCTCAAAGCACCAGAAGATCAGACAGAAGGGTAAACTACCTAAGATTCAAAGTTCTGAATCCTCATCAGCATCCAAGAGAATGACCTTTTTTTACCCACATATTTGAAATTTTTCAATTTTGGTTTGGGAAGAAGGTAGTAAGGCAGGGTTTTCCTGAGTTTGCTTTTTCGTTATGACTTCTGATTATCCTGAGAAGATTGGAGAACAGAAGCTCAAGCATTTGGAAGGCTCTGCAGTTTCACACTCACCTAGGCTGGTGACCCAGGTGAAAGGAGTGTGGGTGATGAGAAGAAACAGAGATTTTAGGAAACATGGACACCATGGTCAGTTCTGAGCTTTGAATGCTCTTGTCCCATTCTTGCTTACAAGGATTATTCTTTCAGTCCCTCAGTGAAAACCCCAAATACCTTAGTCATATTATTTCCTGATCATCAGAGCAAAGTATCTTACTGTTTAGGCAAACAGCACTTAAGCATCGTGGATTATAAAGAATCAATTTTGCTTCTCAAGCAAAAACTATATGAAATTTTTAAACTAACATTTGGGAGTGAATCAAATAGAAGGTTTTTTTTTTTTTTTCTGTGAGACAGAATGATCAGATAAATTATTTAATCATTTAGTTATCTTAATATGTTCCCCTGTATCATGAATTTGTCTATCATATTTTAAAAATTCCTATCATGTGCATAGTTGAAGTAGTTTAAAATAGGGTCATAAAATCCTCCCATTTCAGTCTCATGGAGGTTTAATAAGTGTATTTTGATTTCGACTGAACAGCATAGCGATAGCATCAGAAGAATATCTATATTATTATTATTTTTTAAGAATATACTTTAGAAACTAAACTGTTTGGGGCACTGGGGTGGCTCAGTTGGTTAAGCATCTGCCTTCGGCTCAGGTCATGATCCCATGGTCCTGGGACGGAGCCCCGTGTTGGGCTCCCTGCTCTGCAGGGAGTCCGCTACTCCCTCTCCCTCTGCCTGCTGCTCTGCCTGCTTGTGCTCACTTTCTCTCTCTGTCAAATAAATAAATAAGTAAATAAGTAAGTAAGTAAATAAATAAATAAAATCTTAAAAAAAAAGAAAAAAGAAACTAAAACTGTTCTTATAGAACATGACATTTGCAGGTCTAGTCCAGCAGTTATGTTTGACATACTGGCCCTGCCAGTATAAATAAAACTGCCTGTAGACACCTAAATAGTCCCTGCCCATTTCATTACTCAGGCCCAGAAAACAATTGCAAAAAGGAGAATATAATTATGGTATAAAGATTATATGGAAAATGCAGGGATGCGTATTATCCTAATAATAACAGTATGGGAAGTTTATGTTGGTTATCTTTACTTTACGTTGCCAGTTGCTAGTTTCCTCTGTGGAGAGAGCCAAGTAAGGATGGCTATCTTCCTTTCATACTGCTCACTACAGAAACCAGCAAAATTCACCTTGTTGGCTACATCAAGGAGATCAAATCACTGAAGTTTTGTGGTAATATTAGTCAAGGCTCCAAATTCATTATCTAGAGCGCACATGCCTCAGATTTTCCATTTAATGCACGTGTGGACCTAGGCTCTAGACCCTTGAGATCATCTATCTGACAGGTCAAAATGGTCCTGTCTCTGTTCACACATATGTTTACTCTCAAATCAAGTGCAGACGTCCGAGAAAAGCAGCCACACCAAACATCACCTGTATATTTTCTTCTAGTATAGCCATGGCTCTAAAAACATTTAAATATTTTGAGAAAAAAAATCTTTATTCTCAGGCTTTCTTAAGTACTTTGGAAAAACCCTTGGAATATTTTTGGAACAAAATAAAATGCTTTCTTTGGCTATATACACATTCATTTTATATCTATCTCTACTTTCATTGGAATACCCTACCATTCAATAAAGGATTCTTCATTTTAAATCTTAACCAGAACTAAAAGAGTGAAAGGCAATAAAAAGTTGAGTGAAAATCAGCTTCATTCTATGATCAAAATGCTACTTTTTTTTTTTTTTATAAAAGAACAATTAGGAACTGATCATATGGAAGCAAAAGTGCTGAATGAAAAGGCATAACAGTCCATTGCTTTTGAAGAATAGAGTGCAAAGACGTTTGAGGCCCTGCCAGCCTCCCACTTGAAGATAAAATTAGTTATGCCAAACAAATGTCTAACTTTCTCCTGTGATGATTTCTTCATGAGAAAATGACCCCGACAGCATAGATGTTTAAAGTGGACTCTCCCTCTTGATTGTTTTATTTATGATGCAGTAGAGCATACATCTCTAAATTTAATGCCTTCTTGAATCAAAACAACAAAGGCAGATCTATAAAAAGAAAGTCTGCAAAAGCCAAAGACACGAAGTTAACGAGATATTATTTAACCACTCCTTCAGAAATTGGAACTATATTGACACCGTGCAGAAGAGTGAAAAGTAAAAGAACATTGAAACAGAAATGAGCCAAACTGAATTTACCTCTTTCCCAGCCCCAGAGATAATAACTACAAAATCACATTACTGACAAACATCTGGCTCTCAAATACTTCCCAGGCACCTGGAGTAGTAAAGATCTGGTGTCGGGTTTTTGTCTTCAGTCAATTCATTAAGCTGCAAGGGGCCTAGAATATTAGATCACATTAGTCTCATAAAATTGCCACCAATGTTAAACAATAAGTATGTTTGGATAGAGAAGTACATTTCTTTTTTCTGTTGGAAAACAAAGCAGTTTTCTTTGAGGTAAGTCTCTGTACTTTAGTAGAGCCAAGAAATGGGTTCTTTTTATCAAGCTATATTTTAAGTAGGATTTAAAAATATAATAAAATGAAATGCTTTACTTTTTAGTAATAAATTTGCCAATGCAAGTTAGAAGGAAATGAAGAGGATTGAAACTTATATTTAAGCCCAGACAGAGATAATACTTTGGTGAGAATATAGATTAAGAATTCTTGTTTAAGAAAATGAACTAACAACCTATTCCATTCCTGGCAACAGAGATAATGCCTTATTATATACAGAAAGCGTGTAAAGTTAAAAAGAGAGAGAGAGAGAGATTTTTTTTTTTTTAAACTTCTGGTGCCCTATCTTGCTCATACAGTCAGTGTCTTTAGAATCCTTATAACATACATGGAAGGCCTGATGTCAATATAATGCTTGGTTTGATATCAGCAATTCGAATATGAGCATGTATTCTCCAACTCTGTGGATATGAGGATTTGATTCGACTGTTCGCAAGGAAATGATTAAGCAGCAGGCCTGTAACTCAGTATCTCTTAACTTGGCCAGTTCTTAAGGCAGGTGGTCCCTGGAGGTTAACAGTTGACACTCCAGGAATTAAACTAAGTAGTTTCATTGATTGCTTCAGCCCTACCTGATATGAATGAGACTGTGCAGGAAGTGCAAGAGGCTGAATAGGTATTGTATATTATAGGCCCACCTGCACACTGATTTTCAGGCCAGATTTCTAAATCGTACCGGGATGATTCATATTCTCACATAATGGGATCCAATGTACATTTACTGTTTTGCTACCAGCCTATTCCCATAATCTAGTGAAATAGGTCTGGAACTTAACAACCATTAGAAGCCAACTTAGTGAAATAAATGATAATATCATGAGAATTGCCTTCTCAGAGGAAGGAGGGCAAATGAGTTAAAAACATAGCCACCCATATGACAAAGAGAGTCTGACTGAGAAATCCAAGCTAAAACCAAAGCTGAGCCCAGTCTTTGAAATATCTGAGAATTGTGTGGGCTGCTGCAATTCAGGGCATTCCTCCAAAGATGAAAAGTAAGTAGCTACGTCACAGACCCTGCCAGAAAACAAAGTGCTCAGAGATTAGAAGTTCATTTTCCTCATCTAAAAAACCCTTATCTTTCACCCAATCATCTTGCTATGTTGTCAGACAAATGAACTCTAAATAACTAGACAATAAAGAACACCCTTGAATGAAGCCCTTATTTATGGAAATTCCTGTGTGAATTTAGAGGAAGAATAAAGTGGGTCATGTAGATGTCCACAAATTATGCATAGCTGGGGAAGGGCTCAGGGGAACAGGAATGCCAGGGCAGATGCCTTAGTCAGATCCCCAGAGCCAGTTCCTTGATTTCTGGAAATGAGCAGGCTTGTGGGTGTTCAGCCATGCACTAATGAGCAGAATCATAGCACATTTTTGTCGTACCCGACAAAATGACTGAAGTGATAAGAAACTGCATTCAACAGCAGGGAAAGAAATCACTTAGAAATGGCTGGAAGTAAAATTACCCAAGGACAAGAGCCTGAACGAAATTTGCAAATGGATTATATTGGACTGTTATCAACGAGCCCCGGGAGCTACAAATGAGTGTTAACTAGGATTATGCTTTTAGATTCACTTACCCTGTAACAGAAGCAGCTTTGAAGAAAACAATGAGAAGTTTGGAAGAGTGGATTCTCTCATTCAACCAGTTTGGACATAATACTTCTGATCAAGCTGCGCATTTACTGCTGCTGACATGCACGATGGGCAAGGAGCCTGCGCCTCCTTCTTTATCCCCTCTTCAGACAAAGTGGACCATCCAAACACTCATTAGTCCCTAAAAAAGAGCTTTTAGGGATTGGCCTAGTTATTTTATATAACCTGTGTCCTTAGATTGATTGTGAGAGGACTATGCTGGGAAGTTTTCTAGGATCAGGAATGACAGGATATTGAGAACGCAAATAAACAGCTGTATATCTCTACCAACTTACAAGATTTTCCTTTTATTTTTTCCTGACCTGATGTTCTCAGGATATGGGGTAAATTATTTTCTTGGGTAAACAAAACTCCATATACGATACCATTATGTTTGACAGTGAGCTTTGCTTAAGGTACTTTGGGTTAGGTCATAACTTTATTCTGCCACTCATAGACGAATCAGTGCTGTGACCGTGGTAGACTCCTATAAGTCTTGCTAGTCTTTACCTGTCAGATTCTATGGTATCTGTCCAGAGTCTGGGCTAAAAAGAAACATTAGCAAAACTTCTGTTGTTATTATCCTTAAGCTAAGCAATACACCTGAGCTGGTAACCCCGATTATGGGGGTGGGAGAGGGGAAGGGTGTGGCTCAAAACAGGTAATAAATAAAAATAAAAATAGTGTTGGGAATATAAGCAAGTGGAAAGGACCTTCATCAGTGAACTTGGATTGGAAATCATACTGTTTTCATGAGAGAACCTTAAGGCAAAAGAATGATACCCTTGCTTAGATCTGGTTCTGACAATTGATAAAGTTGGGAGAAACCTCCAGAGCTGTTTTCTCAGGAGAATGGAGATTGGACTCCTAATGCTCTACAGGCTCCAAATAAATACTTCATCTGGATAATTTGGAAAAGTGGCATAGCACCCACTAATGATCCAATTTACAAGGAGCTGACCACCTGAATAAGTGTAATACCTAAAAATCAGCAGCAAGTAGAATCCAGATGATTTCTAAAGAACGACAGAAGCCAGATATCAATGAAATAATACCTTCAAAAACCTGAAAAGAACGATTTTATTTTTTTATTGAAGTATAATTAACACATGACATTATATTAGTCTCAGCTGTACATGTAGTGTTTTGGTATTTATATATATATTGCAAAATAATCACCACAGTAAATCTGGTTAACACGTCACGTTACGTAGTTTTACAGAATTTTTTTCTTGGGATGAGAACTTTTAAGATCTCTTCCAGCAACTTTCAAATATGCAGTACAGTATTATTAACTATGATCACCACACTGTATGTTGGATTCCGTGACTTACTTATTTTATAACTGGAATCTGTACATTTTGATTCCCTTCACCCTTTTTGCTCAACCGCCACCACTGTTTCTCATAGTGGCTACACCAATTTACATTCCCACCAGCAGTACATGGCCTTGCCAACCCTTGTTATTTCTTGTCTTTTTGATAATAGCCATTCTAGCAGGTGTGAGGTGATATCTCTTTGTAGTTTTGATTTGCATTTCCCTGATGACTAGTGACATTGAGCTTTTTTTTTATGTGTCTGTTGGCCATCTGTATGTCTTCTTTGGAAAAATGTCTATTCAGATTCCCCGCTCATTTTTAAATTTGTTCGTTTTTTGTGCTGTTGAGTTATATGAGTTCTTTATATATTTTGGATATTAGTCTCTTATCAGATACATGATTTATAAATGTCTTCTGTTCAGTAGGTTCCCTTTTCATTTCACTGATGGTTTCCTTCACTGTGCAGAAGCTAAAAATATTATTTTAATGGTAAATGAAAGGAATACCCACGTGTTTTTAAAGAACAAAAATGATATATAGGTAATTTAAGATAAAAGTGGAGAACTATTTCACTACCAATTAATACTTAATAAATGGACTTTGAAAGCATGTCCTTCAGGAAGAAGGAAAATTTTCCCAGGTCTGAGATGGAATGATGAGCAATCAATTGATAAATGTGTGGATAAGTCTAGGCCAACACTGACTATAGTGTATATGTGTGTGTGTGTGCATTTTATACGTATATGACTATATATATGGTTATATATATATTATATAGTCTCTCTATATATATTGCCAAATGTTAGATATAGATATAATTTGGAGGGTAAAAGAACATTTTAACACTATAAACTTGCATAATCATAATATGTAATTTGGAAAAGATTGATCACATTTTATTATTCCAAGACTCATGTTATTTAAGAGATTATATTTGTGAATAATCTTGTGTTGATTATGCAACTTAAAATTTAAAGATAACCTTTGAAACAATCAAAATAGAGAATATAAGTTGCAAAAGAATGAAGCAAAAATAGTAAAAATAGAAAAAAATTATACCAAAATTGTTATAGTGGTTATCTCTAGATGGTGCGGTTATGAGTGAATAGTTTTATACATTTTATCATTTTGATGAATGGTTCAGATTTTCTACATAGAATGTATTCCTTATATAACAAAAAATAAAATATTTATCAAAAATAGTTATTGAGGACTTGCATTTTCTGGGTAATGAGTGAACTTTGCTCCAAGGACTTGAGATTGGAAGTCAATTTCTTAGTCATATTTCTACATCACAAAGAAACTTCCTAATTTCAAATGCAATTAAAACTTACTAAATATGTGAATTGTTATTTTTAAAAGAATGTGTGTTTTAAAATGAGAAGCTGTTCTTTCCATTTAAAATTGAACCCTGTAGGAAAGGAGGCGTTCCACATAGTCTTAGGAATAGAATGGATATTTCATTCAAAATTTTAATTCTGCTATCTTTAGTTCATATGTAATATCAGCCTTTTATTTCTCTTTTATGGGCTAAAGGGCAAGGAACACTGCCAAAAAAAAAAGAAAAGAAAAGAAAAAAAAAGTCCCGGTTTATTTGTTTGGATTCTAGAGTGAATCAAGCTATTATTTATGGAATGATATCTGGCGACTTTCTAATTTTTCTAACTATATTTCTAATTATATTTTAATCCGCTATATCCTCAAATCTTTTGCTTAGAAAAGAAAGTCTGTCCACATCTGATGACAAGCAACTGCTTTACCTGTTGCAACATGGGTTTTTCCTAAAAGAAAGCAGTTTTTATGACTTCATTTCTGTGTCTTTAGAGCACTTCTTAGTACTCTCCTGCCTATTGATTTCTCTTGTTACCTGTGTTATTTCCTATGATCAGAAAACTCCAGTGACAGAGAGCAACACTGTTTTCACAACATTGCTCTAAGGGGTTTTCTAACTTTATCACTGGTCGGCCTCCTTTCATATTAATGGAGTGGAAATCTTAACAATGAAATAGTAAAAAATTGATGTGATATCTGGTTGTAGTCTATCCAACTCACCTATTTTTTTTTGACATTGGAGGTCACTTTACTGTTGGAGTGAGTATCCCATGGGTCTCAATCATATACATTCATAAATATTTACTATGTATTCTATGTGATCATGCCTATATTAATCACTGGGATTTTTTTTTTAAAAGATAACTTCAAAAGGACACAACTGTGTAGTAGGGTGACAGAAACATACATCATTAATTGAATTACAGTGTGATGATTATTTTAAAAAAGTATGTCCTATGCATACTATAATAAAGATACTTCGTTCATGATGCCTTAATGGCTAAGTAAACAGAACAGTGCATGATAGGATTTACAGGAGAATGATTTTCAAATCTGCCACTTCTTTCACTTCTTCGTTCAGGACTTTACTCCCTTAAAACATGGCACCAGACATCATCTCTTCCTGGAAGCTTCCCTGTGCTTCAAGGGTGGTGAACAGGCCCCTCATCAGAACTCCCATTTTACTGTTAGCACACCAAAAACTTAGAACACGTGCATTATACTGAAATTATTTGCCTTTATGTACCATTGTCAATAGATCATTGTTCATTAAGAGCATGAAGTCACCCTTTAGCTGTGTAGGCCAGCATAATACCTAGGATAGTGTAGGCATTTAATAAACATTTTAAAATAAGCTGATAAAATGCCTGGAAGGATGTTTGAAAACATATTTGAGCTCACTAAGTAGAAAAGAAGAAAAGCTTGGACGAGTTTTTTCCACATAGTGATTATGACAGTGGTGTGATAAAGGATGGTATTTAGCCAGGTGAATAATTTTTTTATGACGGGAACATTGACCGTGGGTTCACTGAAGAAGGAGAATTCAGGTGGTGAAAGGCTTTGTTACTTTAAAAAGTTTGAATTTCACCCTGTAGTTTTACAGGGGAGCTATTGAAGAAATTAAAACAAGAGGTGATCTATTCCTCTAAATATTTAAATTCACAATGAAATAACGTGGATTTTTAAAAGAGCATTTTTCCATGACCTCCACTGGCTTGTTTAGGAATATAGTCTAAGCATTTCTTCTAGGTATTTCAGCTACATGTGGGGTCTTGAAGATCTTAAAGAATAATATTTATAGTATTCCATGAATTTTGTAGGGTGACTTTATATAATATAGGACACCTATTTCTAATATTAATCCTGATAAGGATAATTATTTTCCATGAAATAATTTATGTTATTTTAGAAACTAATATTTTATTGGACATCTAAAATTGTCTTTATTTTGGCCACATAGTACATTAAATACATATCTCGTGGGCATGGTCTACGGATGTGTTAATATACTAATTTAGCAAAATAGTATAGATGATTGCAAATATGACTTTCCACATGTACTTCTTTTCCCAGAAACAGTAGTAGTGGTGGTGGTGGTTGTGGTAATAGAAGTAGTAAATATTTCATAAAAACGAGATGTGTATGAATTCAGCCCTTATTTCATAAAATTAAGCATATTATTGCCTATCTTTCAGTAGGAAACATAATAACCTCTAAATGATTGTTTATAATGCTTTTATCCTGAGTGACAAATTGAAACTAATTAGGTAGGATTAGAATAATATTGATGGTTGCATAAGAAATAAAGAAATAGCAACTCATGGCTAATTTTCGTTGGCATTACTTACCACATGTGAAAATAAAACAGATTTGGCATGAGAAAATAAATATCTGTCAGTGCCCCAGTGTTTTTAGTGTATTTGGAATGGCTTACCATGATGAAAATTTAGAAAAATCAACAATATAGCATGCACTCAGAAGGAAATACCCTTCAATTTCTTTTTTTTTATACCCTTCAATTTCTGACACAATTGGCCACCCCACAATGCATTAGATTATATAGTACATAAGACTAAAAAATAATGTGTGAGATATGCTGCAAAGATAATGATATTAAAGATGTTAAAGTAAAGATACATAATCTGAAAAAGATGGCTTTGCATGATTTGAATATAACTCTACATAAACAAATGTTTCTTCTAGCCATGTTATTAGCAAGCTATGTGATTTTAAGATGTAATATATGGAACAAAATAAGCACAAAAATGTGTAAGTGGGAATAAAACTATATAGGTATTAAATTTCTATATCTTACTGGAAGTTAATTAGTATATATTTTACATAGGCTCCCTAAATTAAGATTAATATGGTAAGCCATCGAGTATGCACTAAGAAAATAACTCAAAAATATAGGGTGAATAAAATCAAAGGAATTAAAATGTTACACTAGAAACAATTCAATTCTTACAAAAAAAGTAGCAAAGGAATACTAGAGGCACAAGAAGTCATGGGAGAAATAGTAATAAAGATATGAGGTGTCACACCTACTCCCAGCTATATCAGTGCTCACAAAGAAAGTTGTATCTTTGGTGTTGGTTGCATAATGATTGCTTGCAGTATTCATTGTTCTGTGTAACTTACTGAATATATGTTATATTTGACAATTAAAAAACTAAAGAAAATCTTTGGAGAATAGAAAAGCTTTCTATAGAAAGAATTGGAGTAATAATGCACTGTAATATTCAATTATGAATAATATTAAACTATTATGAAAGTGTAAATCTCAAATATTGTTTTAGTTCAACCAAGACATAATGTATTGGAATTGAAATGGTTATTAGATATTCAATCAGGGATATCAGGTAGACTAATTATATACAGGAGAAAGTTTATGACTAGAGGTATGCATTTGTGAGTTATTAATGGAAAGTCATGGAACTGAATGAATAAGGTAGGAGATAATTGTCTAGAGAGGTGCCCTAATGGTACTGTAATACATAAAGATGAAATAGCAAGGAGATGACAAAAGAAAATGAGTAGCATCAACCAATGAGGTTAGAATAATCTCTGAGTAAATGGTATGACAGGTGAGAAAGGTGTTTTAAAAAGGAGGTGTGATATACTAGGTCAGATACTCCTGCAAGTTGAAGTTAGAGGAGAGCAGAACATTGTCAGCTGGATTTGGCATGATGGAAGTCATTGGGTTACACAGAACCATGATAGTTGTATGGGAGTAGGAAGCAGAGATATTTCAGTGCATAGTTTCAGTATTCTCAGTGAATTGAGAAGCAAGATTATCAGCTTTACCTAATGTTGCTCTAGGCAATAACAATGTGGTACATGCCTATATCTTACTTATTTGTGGGTCCACAGCATATAACATGGACCTGCTGAAGATGTTCAAGTGACTCTGAAGTACTTGTTAGAGTACTGGGGGGTCTTTAATACTATTTCTGTCCTTGATCTTTGGCACTTAATATATAGCACTTTGTTCCTTGTTGCTTAGTGCAGGATTTCAAAACTCTCCAACTAGCCTAAATTGAAACTTAAAGGAATATTTTCGGAATATTTTGCAAAGTATATGTGTATCTACCTATATCTTATTCAGATACTCAAGTCCACAACCACATCAAGCTCTAGATTTGTCTGTCTGTATTTATATGACCAAAATTTATTTTTCATTCTAAACTTTTCACATCCTTCAGAATTCCCAAATAATGACAGGATGTATTCCTACTCATCAATAGTTTCTTTTCTTTTCTTTTCTTTCTTTTCTTTTCTTTTCTTTTCTTTTCTTTTCTTTTCTTTTCTTTCTTTTCTTTTCCTTTCTTTCTTTCTTTCTTTCTTTCTTTCTTTCTTTCTTTTTCTGTTTTAAAATCAACGCTTGGGTTATTTGGTGGAAAGCCTTTTTTTCTCAGAATTTAACCTTGTAATTGGCTTTAATTTAAACTCTCTTTGATGCAAAGGTTACATAATGGCATATTTAATTTGGACATTTATCTCAGATGGACCCACCTTCACTGTTTTTAAATATAACTAGTTATCATCTATCTTAAAAGGGATTCTGTTAAGTCAGGTTTACCAGATGGAGATTTGGAACAAGGAATAATGCGCAAGTGAGGTATTGAGAAGGTATTCCTGGTACAAACAAACTAATAAGGAGTTGGGGAAGCAAGACAAGGGAGGGGTAGAGGCCAAGCGTGTATGTAACTTCAGGAAAAGTCCCATAGCTGGTAGTTCTGGTCTAATTCCTCAAGGAAATGGGAGTGTAACCAATGCCGCAGAGTCACTTCTTCCAGAAGCCATGACTCAGGTCTTTCTTGCTCCTGCACCTGCTCTCACAGGATAAGGATTACCCACGGGGGATGTGAATCCTAAGTACTCCTGCTTTCCAAGCATGAGTAATGTGGGTCCATTAACCCTAAAACAGTCTTCTACAGCCATTTCCGGTTCTGAAAGTTGGAAGCAAAAGGACATGGAAAATGGGTGGTGGGAGGGGTGTTCACAAAGGAACAAGACATGAGATCTGAGCAAAACTGGGCAGAGTGCCTAGAGTGTCCAGTAAAACTTCCCTTGTACTTCTTGGATCAGAGATCATTCATTTTGTGATTGAACACATGTTTATTGACTCTCTGCTATGTGTCTGCCATTACAGTGAATGTTGAGGACACAGAGGTGGTTAAGAACAAGTTTCTGTCATGGAACAATTTGCAATATAGTGGGGACAGAAGAGGAGAAAGAAATGTGCAGAACAAGCAGCAATGCTGTAATCAGGTTATCATGCAAGAGTTCTAGGAACACGAAGAAAGGTTGCTAGTTGACTATGGGGAAGTACCGGTATTAGGGCCTTCTAATTCCTCTGAAGAAGAGTCCCTTGATCTGGAACGTGAAGAATGAACAGGATTATTGTAGTAGTGGCATTATCTTTCTCATTCTTTTATGGCCCAAATTTTCCCAATACTCTGAAAATTTCAATGTCTACAATCTGGCTTCCTTGAGCATAATTGTCCTAAAACCTACCACTCATAGGTTAATATAAAGGGCTCAATCACCTTTGCTTAGCTATTTTTTTTAACATCAGTTCCTCTGTAGCATTTTGTATTTTTTAAACACTCTAGTCATCACGGACCTCTCCTCTTTAGTTTGCTAGCTCTGCCCTGCCTTGGCTTTCTTTGCGACTACCTCACCCATCTTTTGCCCAGATTGTTTATTCTCCTCTCTTTACTTCTATGTGTCATTTACTAAGGTTTAACCTTCTGCCCTCTGCTCTGCTTTCTGGTGTCTGTTTGGTTTTCCCCTCAAGCAGTCTTTGCTGTGTCATAGCTTCAGGAATCTTCATAAGGAGCAGTTCTAATTTTTTTTTTTAACTTAACTCCATTCTTTCTCTAAAATCTTGGTTTAGTTCTACACATTACACTTTAAAGAAAGACATGGTGAAAGGATTGAAAGCACATCAAATGATGTTTAACCTAGAGAAGAGAGTTCAATGGGACATGAAAAGTGCCTTCAATTATTTGAAGGGCCATTTTGTGAAAGAAGGATTAAATTTATTTTGTGTTTCCACAGGGAACAGCTAGCACCAAAGCTAGCATTTTAAGAAGGCACATTTTTTGGATCTGTACAAGAAGGACATTTATAAAAATTGACTTGACAAAAAAACACTGAATTGATAGGAAAATAGAGAATTTTCCTGTCATTAAAGGAATGTCAAACACAAGTTGAATGACAACTTGTTAGGGATCATGTTTAAAGGGATTGATGTATCAGATGAGGATAGAGCCTTATAGTGTTTAAAGGCCATTGCAACTCAGAGATAATATTGTGCTATGATCCCCTTGGATTTTCCATTGTTCTTTCAAGCCAAGCATATCTCAGACATAATTCATCATGTTCCTTTTTAAGCTGGCTTTCTGGATGACTTCCCATCTGCCAATAGAACTATCTTCCCACAGATCATCACGCACACTTGAAACTTCAGCACCATCCCTGCCTCATTTTTCTCTTTTGTTTCTCATATCTGACCAGTCTTCCAGTCCAGTCACTTGTCCCTTGGTAAAACTTGGCTTCATTTATGCTTTACTCTTTCCCTGATACAGTTGCTGTTGAGAATCTTACCCAGAACTCTGGTGTGGGTAAAGTGAATTTTATCTTACAGCATTTTTTTTTTTTTTTTTTTTTTTCCCTCCATGGTCTCTCTCTGTCTTCACAGTCTATTGTCTAGAACATCCCAGATTAAAAGCTTCATTTTTTAATAAATAAAGAGGGATATAAATAACTATACAAATAAAATTAAATTCCTCTTAACTGATTTTAGACCACTGAAGTATCATCTCATCAATTTCCCTTTTAACCAGTGTTCCATTATGTTAACAGCATAAACATCCCATTAACCAATGTTTGGTTATTCCCTAAGATGAGCTGCCCTTTCTGCTAAGAGTTGCAAAAATCCTTCCTCTTAAAAACATTAAAATTCTTTTATCTGTGCTTTAGTTTTAACTCTTTTTGTACTTTATATCTCTTTGCAAAAAAAAAACCAAACTTTTCTAGCCCTATCGAGAAAATAGCTCTAACTTCTAAATACCCTATATATGTAATTCATTTGGCTCTTAACTTATTTCTCGTTTTTGTGTAGCTGTTGAGTTATATACTTAATATATTGCTAAAAAATAAGTAAACTTTTTTAAAAAAGATTTTATTTATTTATTTGACAGAGCACAAGCAGGGGGAGCAGCAGGCAGAGGGAGAGGGAGAAGCATACTCCCCACTGAGTGGAGTCTGATGTGGGGCTTGATCCCATGGCCCTGGGATCATGACCTGAGCCACAGGCAGATATTTAACCGACTGAGCCACCCAGGTGCCCCTAAAAAAATAAGTAAGCTTTTGAGAACAAAACTTCTTTCTTTTTGAGACCAAAACTCTTGTGTTAAGCATAGCCCCCAGTTTCAAAACTATTCGTGTGTGTGTGTGTGTGTGTGTGTGTGTATTTTTCTCTGTTACAACTACAGATGTGGCATGCTGTTCACATGGTCTTAATTAATATTTGGTGATCAGGCACCAGCTTCCCTATCTCTGCGTTGTTTTGAACTGTGTGGATATATGATGAATTAAATCTGGGAATCAGAATTGGGGAGGAGGCAGACGAGGTGAGCAAACTATTGAAGTGTCATAATTATATATTGCACATTGTCCTGATGGGGTATTTTATGTAATAAGTGTTTTGGTAGTCCAATATATTTTAATATTGGTGGGACATAGATGATATACAACCTCAAAAATACATACCTCTGTGTAGGACAACTCAGAATAGTAGAATGAATGGATGCAATTTACTAATGATAAACATACTACAAACACCATTTAATTCCTATCCATAAGAAATTGAAGTTGCTTTTAAAAAATCCACATGCTGGCATTGTCCCCCCCAAATTTAACAGGCTTATCTCTAATTTTCATAAAGTTGAACTGCTCAATCTTATTTATTAAAATATTTTGACTTGCATTAGTGCTTTGTGGCTCCACATTTATATTAAAAATGCACACATCAATTAAATGAAAAAATCATAATATATGATTCTCTCTCCTATTTTCTAATTTTTATCATATAGCTAGTTATCTTTTGGCCCTATGAACAACAACAACAAGAATCTTACTGATACAGGAGGGAAAGATGTTGTTTTAGCTTCTGGTTTGGTTTGTTTTGTTTCATTTTAATAATGGAATGCTCCCTATCATGGTGGATCTTAAGCACATTCTCTAGCTGAAGGTCTTTGGGATGATTCTTACGTGATTGGCATGGGCAACACAGGTTGATGTCTTCAAAGAGGCTCACCAGCTAGGTCTCACTTGGCTCTTCTTGCAAAGCATCACTAGCTGTGCTCTGGAAGCACAGATCTCTTGAAATCCCGGGCAATTTCCCTTACCATATGCTTCTATCTGATGTTAAGGGAGGTGCTGCAGCACTGGGCTATGAGGTGAAATGTCTTCACTGCCCAACAGAAGGTCACCTTTGCAAGTGTATCTAGTTGCTTCCTGGTTAGTTACCTTGTTGTCAGTGATACATTTCTTCACAATTCTTTACTTACTTCCTTTTCTTTGGATTGCAAATCAGCTAGCAATGTACTTAAGAGCCTAGGGGGCAAGAACAATACAAGGAGTGAAGGAAAAGCAGGGAATGTTGTGGTGGTGCATGCAAATAGGCATCCTGCTCCCATCAAGCATCCTGGGTCTCAGCCTGCTTGGAAATGAATCTGACCCCAAAGAATTAACAGCAGCAGAGTCAACGTTCAGAGTACTTATGTAACTGTTCTTTTTACCCAGTTCTTAAAATCTTAATTAAGCAAATACTCTTTTAAAAGATGAGCACATGGGAATGAAGGAGTTCAAAAGATACTGTTTTCATGTAGACATCCTCAAATTGCTCATGGCTTCAGATTCTCCTCCTTTAAAAAGGTTTGGTAAGGGGCCATGTTTGTTACATCCTGTGTTAAGCATAGTATGTATTAAATTGAATAGGAAATTTAATACATGCTTCAAGCAGATTGGTAATTTGCTTTTTGTTTGTTTGTTTAGAGAGATCATCAGCCTAATCCTCAATTTTTGTAATAGTTTTAAATTAGAGAAAATTCTTTTGTTAAAGATAAGTTATTGGTCACATAGATTATAGACAAAAGGTGCTTGTTTACTGCAGTTGGATTGCAATATTAAAGCTGACTTAATAGTGTGTTCTTCAGCTCTCTAGAATGTCCTGTGAATAATTCATAGTATCCAATATACCTTTTTTTAATTCGGTATCACCAGGACATTTACTTTATGGACTGAATATGAGAGCGGTTTCTTCTTATCTGAAGAATGAATTAACTATGAATGGGAAATGAGCCTTTAAGTTAACTTTTTGCTTTATTTTTCTCTTTATCATCCAGAAGGTGAGGAAATGACAAAGACTTCGTTTTTCCCCTCCTTTTGGTCATCTTTTTTTTTTAAATCAGAAAAATAGAAATATATATTCTATATATGATTGATACATTATGGAATGTAAGGATTCCTTATCCTAGCTAATTTTTACTTGTCTTTGGTTTTATCCTCCTTTAGCAATTTTGCTCTCAAGAAAAACCCATGTCTGCGATCGATCCAGGATATTTTAATTTCTTCATTTTCACTGTGATTCTTAAATGCCCATGGTGTCCAAAGGGTTCCCCGAGGATGTATAGTTAAAAAGTTCCTTTTCTTTTCTTCACAGACATTCTTTTCACAAGTGTGAAGAAAAGGAGCCTTGGGGTTTTTCTTCTCCCAATATAAAAATACTCAAAGTTCTTCATTTGATTATATAATTGTGAAGATGATTAACTTCCACTCACAGCAGAACTTTAATCCCAGCACATGAATAGTATACTTTGATGTTATTTATGACTATAAAACACCATCCATTCATTTAAATATCATAGGAAAATCAGTGGCCTCAAGGGAACATGTGAGTTTCCTTCTTGGCCTGATTATAATAGGTATGATATGAATTTAATGAGTTTAAAACATTAAACATATTTTCTTTATGTAAAGATTTAGTCTTTGTTCTCATGATACAAGTAGATTTTGTAAAAGCACTTCCTTATGAAATATTTTTACCCATTAATTTTTTCTTTGGGAAAATTTTATTTTAGCCTCTTTATACAAGTATGAAAATCCTAAGAAAATACCGTAGTGACCAAACATAAATAATACTACAGTCAATCTTCTCTGAAAGATTACTTTTTGTTCAACAGTTTAAATTCTAATACTTTCTATGGGTAAGTTAAACGGATCATTAAAGGTAACGCTTTTATTTTTTAATGAAAAAAAAATTACACTCGACAGTTGTGCTTGGAGTCTTGGCCCAGTAAATGTTAGAAGAGGCCTACTTGAAAAAAAAAATCTTATGTAAATGATAAAATTGGTATCTTCTGTCAATAATTTTAAAAAAGAATATAGAAAAAAATCAAAATGCTGTTCTTTTAATAGCTGAAGTAAGAAGCAATCATGATATCTTATTGCTTCAATCTAGGAAGAGTAAAAAGAATTGGTATAATGATCAGAGTACAACACAAGTATAAATAACATTGAGACATATATCCCAAGAATAAATGGTGCAGAGAATGGAGTGTGCATGTATGAATCAATTGAAATTTGGAACCTGACTCCTGTTTGTTCTATAAGAATTTAGTGTCCTGGTGGAGGCTCAATTTGGCATGAAAAGTAGAGATAATGATTAGAGATATCTGTGTGCCTATGTGTATGTGTGTGTATGAGGCAGTGGTCTTTTCCAATATGCTATAAGGTGTTTCTTCAAATCTAACTGATCTGTAATTTTTTTTTTTTTTAGTAGACTTCATTTTCTAGAGCAGTTTTGGAGTCACACCAAAATAGAGTGGAAAGTCCAGAGTTCCCAAATACCCCTTGCTCCTGTATAATCTCCCTCACTATCAGTATTTCACTCATTGAAACATGAATGGCCCTGTTCCAGTATACATTTAAGAACTTAACAAACTTTCGTCTGTGAATCCTGAATCAGTAGGCTGTTTGGTTGAAACAAAGAATAAGATATAATCTTCTAGAGCAGTGACACTTCTGGTTTGTGTTATTCATTGATAATACCTGTTTGAAAGAGCCTGATTGGTAATATTTAAACCAAATCAAAACTGTTTTCCATATGAGTTTTATTTTCAGACAGTAAAATGTGTTTTGATTTCTTTGGTGTGGTCAAAATACAAAACTCTGTTAGTGTAGCTATGTTTTATTTCTGGTCGATGGGGGCCATAGTTAGATGTCTAGTCACCTGCCTATGGACAGGATCATTACCTTCCACCACCAGTGGGGCTTTCTCCATGCCTCCAGACATAAACAAGACATGCAGGACAACAAAGAAGTTCCACAAAATAAAAATACTAACAGTAGAGAAATATGGGCATTAAATCAAATGGATATTAAATCAAAATTCTTGGTTTATAAAGAAAGCTCAGTATCTAATGCTATCATTGTTTTGTAAAAAAAAAAAAAAAACCAAACTATGTAAGCATCATAATACCCTGCTATTTAAATTTTCATTTTTGGGACAAGTTATTTTGAGAACTCAAACTTATTGGTGTTTTCAAGCAAGAGAAAGAGTGTTTAAGAAGATGTTCACCCTTAAGCTAATTGAAAATTAATTCATAAGTTACTGTGCATTTACTCAAATCAGATTTGTGAATTCTGAAATTAATTAAGGGCCTTTATATGTTGCACTGCTCTTGGAACTAAAGGCAAGGTATCTTTTTAGTCCATTATGTATTTAACAAATTTGTTTTTATTATTTAATATGTCAGACCCTGTGCTAGGCACATAGACATAGTATTTACAGTGGACCAGAAAAACAAATTCTGTTGTAATGGGGTTGAAAGGAAAACATTCCAGGGGCTGAAAGGAAACAGCAAATAAACGCATAAACAAAACAGGATAATTTTAGAAAGTGATGAATGTGCTGAGGGGGACAGGGAAGGAGTCTGGGCTCTTTTATGTGGGGTGAATTACAGAGTGTAACCACGTGGGATGATCTTGGGCTGAGAGAGCTCTAGGCAGACCCAGCACCAGCAGCACAAACCCTAAGTTGGGAACAAAGCTGCACTCTTGGAGGATCAGCAGAGTGGTCATCAAGCAGAAGACCATGGTAAAATGCAGACTCTGAGAAATTGTTGGGGTCCAGATTAAGGACTATAGACCTTAATCCAAATATAATGAGAAGGCAGTGCAAGATTTCAATTAGGGGAGAGAAATGATCTGAGTTATATTTGTAAATGGCCACCTTGTCTCCTACAGATTTAGTCGATTATAAGGGGGGATCTGAAAGAGGTGGAAGAAGAAATGCTCATTGGAAGAGAGCTGCACCACTCCTAGAGTGATGGTGGTTCCTTGAACCTGGCTTGCAGTAGGGGAGGTGGAGGGAGGTGTACCTGATGCATTCTGGAAATAAGCTTGACAAGAGCTTGAGAAAGAGTAAAGAACAAAGGGAAATGAAGAATAGCACCCCAAATTTGCAAACTGAGAGAATAGTGGTTCCATTTGGTGAGCTGTAAATGGCTGTTGGAAGAACCGGTTTGGGCTTAGAGATCGCTCGTTCTGTAGTAGAAGTGATAAATTGCATCTATATGGAGATAATGAGATGGAAGTTGGAAAAATGAGTCTGGATTTCAGTGCACAGGACATAATATTACAGTTTAGATCATGATTAAGTTGTTTTCTGAATATATTTTCATAAATCTTTTTTTAAAGTTCTAACATTATTTTCCTAATTTGGTATCAGAATATTATGGTCTTTGAAATAAAATGACTTAAGTCAAAGTCTTCAACAACAAAGAAGTCATTAGAATTTATCCATATGTCATAAATTCATTGTTAATGTGTTGTTAGAGCAAGGCAGACAAGAATACATTCACTGATGAAATACAAGACATTTCTTAAGGAAAATAAATAGTTGAAAGGAAATAATAATATATAAGGGCAAGAAATTCTTTTGATCCTATTTAGATGGATCTTTTTTAAGCTGGCACAGGGATTATTAAATAGCACCTCAAGTTTATAAGAGAGATAAAGTGTCGGTCCTACACATTGTCTAGGAAGCTTTTAAATTTGGGTATTATCGATTCATTGCTACTACCTTGGCCAACCCTGCATTAAGAGAGATGTTTTGTTCCAACTGCATTCAGTTTCTTAGCATCTTGTCAATTTTTAAAACTCTGAAGAACTCCGTTTATAAGGTATGGATTTAGATTTCAAAGCCTGAGAAGAAATAAAATTATATTCACCGCAGATTCAATTTCACTGAAATCCGCGCCCCCCCCAAAAAAAACAAATAAAAAATAAAAAATAAAGATTTATAACATCTTTGAATATATATTGTCTCCTGTTTAGAAAGCATAATCCTTAAGGGCAGTGACCCAATTCCATCAAAGACTAGCCAAGTGTTACTATCAAACGAGTGAGGATGCTCGGATGTTATTTTGATTTTCATTTTCAGGTCATAGAAAATTCCAGTCCTCTGGAAATAGTAAGTCTTACCCTTATGACTTGCTTAGAGTGCATTTGGCTTTCTTCCCACTCTATGGAAATGTGCTTTTCTAGGCTTCTAAAAGAAGCCAGGTGCAGAAAAGCTAACCAAGGTTTGCCACCCTCATCTTAAGCCTGTAGGGAGGCATCATAGATTTTCAGGTTATTGGAAATCAATGCTAATCGGAATTCTTTTCAAAGCAGCAGAAATTCAACCTGGAGCAGCCTTTCAGACATAGCTAGATTTAAGTTTAACAGACCCCCACTGAACTAAATATTGTCTGGAGAGATGGATTTTTGATCAGGCTTATATTTCAAAGGAAGATTCCTACTCCTTGAATTTGTATCATATTTCTAAGAGTCTGCAAACCTAGAGAACTAATCATTCCTGGTTGATGCGACACAGAAAGCAATAAGATTTGCTTTGCAGCAACATTCAATTGATGTTTTCTGAATCAGTGATGCTCAAATAACAATGCCTGTTCAAAAGATTACATGTGCATATTTGAAAGCATAGTTGACCTGGATTTCTACCATCACAAATCATTCTACCATCATTTGTGATGGTAGAAATCCTCAACATCTTTACTGGAAATACATAGTCATGCACACATGTGTGGATGTGCAGACACTTCAGGAATTGAGGCGTGCCCAGTGGACATGATGCAATTCCAAATTCGATAGCCCCCAAAGAAGCTGAATTCATTTTGAAATCGAAGGATGTTAGAAGAAAGAAAACCCAAAAACTGCCTTCCCAACTTTAAAACAGGGTTTTGAAAATTAAAGATCCATCAGGCCGTGGCTCACATTACAGACCCTAATGCCTTTAGCGTTTCGCTTCTGGAATAATCTTCTGGCATACAGCATCACTTCCTGCTTCTAGCACAATGTATCATTTCTAACATGCAAATTCCTTGGCTTCCAAAAAGGGAGTCCTGGAGAAAGTGAGTCCTGATTAAATTTAAAGGCATACTAGTGTTGTGTAATTACTATGAATTATAAAAAATGTAGCTGTTTATATTCCATTTTTTTATGAGTAAGAGAGTAAAATGCATAATAATTCTTAGGATTGTTCAAGTACTGTTGAGGGGATGGATTTATGTTTCAGAATTACACTAAAAGCCATAAATGGCAAGAGAAGTCACCAGAATGACTTCAAATACAACTTAATGCTTGTAGATAAAACAATTCCTACCACCAAGACGTAGTATTTTTTAGGACTACACATTTACGTTTCCAGCTGTTTACATCCTAAGGTCCACTACAAAATTTTCTTAAAATTTAATTTTATATACAGTGCTCACTTTAAAAAATAATTAAGTCCAATACTAGCCTATGAAATTTTAGAATGTTTGTATAAAGCATCCTATAAATAGATACCGTGCTTCCTAAGGGTGGTTCCTCGAAGATTATGGAGGTGATAGACACTGCGATGACCTTGCTGCCTGTGTTTTACAGCCTTTAGTTCTGAGATGACAACAGGCTATAGGGTCATAGGTTCCTGTCCATTAATTATATCTATCCAAGAATGTAATGGAAACCTGTGTCTTACTTGTGCAGTCGTTCCCCACTCAGGGACCATGTCCTGGAACCTGGTATTTCTTGCTCCAACTTCTTAGTCTGAGGACAATAAATGTGACAATACCAAAAGCCTATTACCCTACAGAGGAAAAAAGAATTGTGAAAATCATTTTAGTGTTTGCCGTGCTTCATCTGGTACAGGCATGAACTTTCTGTAGCTCTTTGTACTCTTCTTCCCTAGTAACACGGGCTGATAGGTGTCTGAATGAACAAGACAAAAACCTATGCTCTTACAATCACTCCAGTCCCTTTTCTGTGTTCCTACATTTCATTCACAGATTTTTATTAAGTAGGGTCTGTGCCAAATCCTGAAGCTTTCATGGTGATCAAAAGCAGATACTGTGTCTGATTTCTTGGAGCTTACCATCTAGTGGATAAAGCAAATATTAATCAATTGATTACTGAAATAAATATGAAGCTGAAGGTATACTATGAAAACACTGTGCTATGAGAGGATATGATAGAATAAATGGAAATCATCCAAGGCCAGGAAAGGCTTCTGTGAGTGATGGTTTGAACTGTTTCATGTACAATGAAAATAGAATAAAATGAGAAAAATTTCTCACAACAATAAACCCATATTGTTAGACTTTTTGAGTGTTACCAGTTTTTTGTGTGTGAAATGAAACTAAAAGTGGTTTTAATTTGTATTTCCCTGATTAGTAATGAAATAGAGCTTTTTATTTTCTCTTGTGTTTGACCGTTTTTTTCCTCTCATATTTATAGAACACTTGCTCATTTTTTGGTGTAGACTGACTTTATTCACATTGATTTGTAGGGTTCTTTATATATTCTGAACTTAACTTTCTCACTCAATGTATTGCAAATATCATCTTCCAGTTTGGGGCTTATCTTTATACTTAGTATGCTATTTGTCTTTACTTTAAATAAACAGAAGTTCTTCAGTGTATCCAACATCTTTTTTTATGCTTTTTATTCTTTGTATAATGCTTTAAGAAATCATCCCAACCCCATATTGCTAAAGATGTCCTGTATACTTGCTTCAAAGTTTTTTTTATTTATATTTATCTAATCTAGATGAAATAAATTCCATCTTGTTCCATCTGGAACTGGCTTTTGTTAATGATACAGAGTGGGGAATTTTAAAAACTTGTTTCTGTATAGATGATGGATTGTCCCAGCATGATTAAATGGTGCATAATTTACTCCCTGTTCTTAAATATCAGTTCTTTATATATTCCACTTCCAAGTTTGCTTAAGTCTTTTCTTGGCTTTCTATGCTGCTCTCTGGTCCTTTCTCTTTATCTCTGCCAAAATCAGACAGATTTTTTTTTTTATCAATTCAGGTTTATAATAATTCTAGAAATCAAGAAGAGGTTGTCTTCCTGGCTCTTGTATAATAGAAGTGTTTCCACTATTCTCAGACCTTAGCTTCCTGATATCTGTTTCATTATCAGCATTACAAGTTCAAAAGAATATCCTTTTTATTTGGGATTGCATTTATTTTTTAAAATCTGGGAAGTGTAATGTTTTTAATATATTGAATCTCCTTATTCATAAAATATATATAATAGAATGTAATATAATATACAGCAATAATCATATATAATAAAATATATATTTATATAGGCTTCCTTTAATATATTTTGAAGTAATTTTGTAGCACTTACATAAAGGTCTTAATAACTTTGGGAAACTCATTCCTGATACTTTATATTGTGTACTAATATTGTTATTGGTATGTGTTTTTAATAATATTATCAAACTGTGGGTGGTATATAAAATGTAATTAAATTTTCATATTGATCTTTTATTTAGCAACAAAGCTAAAGCTTTCTTTATAATTAAATAATGTATCTTATGGATTTAATGTAAGTAATCATATCAGCTATGAATAGTGACAGTATTTTCCTTCCTTTTCAAATTGTGCACCTTGTCCATACTTTATAGGTCTTATTTCAATTCCTAGGATGTGTAGTGTAGTACTGAATGAAAATGACATTAGAGGGGCGCCTGGGTGGCACAGTGGTTGAGCGTCTGCCTTCGGCTCAGGACGTGATCCCGGTGTTATGGGATCGAGCCCCACATCAGGCTCTTCCGCTATGAGCCTGCTTCTTCCTCTCCCACTCCCCCTGCTTGTGTTCCCTCTCTCGAGGGCTGTCTCTATCTCTGTCGAATAAATAAATAAAATTAAAAAAAAAAAAGAAAATGACATTATATGCCATCCTAGTCTTGTTCCTGATATTACAATATTATGTTATTATACTATTAGTGTTTTAAAAGAATGTAATTATACCAAAGTATTGATGACTGCAGTTTCTTTCATGTTTGATTTCTATATTAGATCAAGAAATGTGTAACCAGCATTAATCTGATTCAAATGGTAAAATACAGTCGTATTAATTGTGTATGTTTTGTATTTTTAAATGTACTATTGTTAGGGCTAAAACAAATACTAATATATGCATTAAAACTATATTTCCACATATATTTATTTAGTTCAATATTTAATTTAAATCAGACATGAAAAGTCTATGGAATGTATGTTGATATCAAACTTTTCCCCTATGTAGAAGCTACACATTTAATTAATGCTTGAAAAATCATTGTTATTCTCTTCCTCAGTATGCATTTTGTTACCATGCATATGCATGTGTGTTGTGGATAATAGGACAGAGAGGAAAACTAATCAGGGAGTGGATTCTGAAGAACGTTCACATAGAGGCTGAGTATGTGGTTTACACTGTTGTTTCTCTTTGAAGGAGAGAATGGCAATAGAGATGGATACAATGTAAACTAGACTCCCTTAACTTCACTTATTTTTTTTTTTAAGATTTTATTTGTTTATTTGACAGAGCAAGAGCACCCAGGAGCAGGGGGAGCAGCAGGGGGAGCAAAAGGGAGAGAGGGAGAAGCGGGCTCCCTGCTGAGCAGGGAGCTGGACGCCAGACTCAATCCCAGGACCCTGGGATTATGACCTGAGCAGAAGGCAGACACTAAACCACTGAGCCCCCCAGGCACCCCAACCTCACTTCTTCTGTCCTTCGTCCAGCATCCTACTTGCTTTAATAGTGATTTTTTTTTTTTGATCAAGGAATGGAAATTGAATTGGGAAGAAAATGTTTCCATCTAAGTAAACACTATTGGCAGGAGCTCAAAGTGAACCCAGTAAAAGAGCTTTAAAAGGCAACGTCCTATCCTGTGCCAGATTTTACTTGGATTATAAAACATTTTACAAGCTGAAGGCAGAAAAATCATAGAATTCACAATAGTATTTATCCTGCTTTCTCTCTGCTTTATGTAAAGAAAGTTATCTTGTATGTGTGGACATGGGCATGTGTGGGTGTGCACATGTGTGTGCATGTGTGTGCACTGTTACTTGTCTCTTAGGCTTGCCAGTTCCTGCTGTGTTTCTTTCCAGTCATACCCAGAAAGGAAGGTGATATTGAAATAATACTGTTATGGAAATATTTCATGGCCATGTGGCCTACTCATTCTGATGTGAGTTAAAAAGTTGTGTAAAATGGCTGTGCAAAGTGCACGGAATAAGCAAGGATACACACACACAAAAAAAACAATTTTGAAATTCAGCTACTGTATTAAGTTGTTGGACAAAGAATTACATGTGTTCAAACAAATTTTACAATAAGTGGCTAGTATTTATCTATGGATGCCCCCTTCAAATTCTATCCATTCAAGAAAAAAACAAGATAGGAAAAATAAAAAATTGTTCTAATATTCCAAATAATATATTCTTTGAGATGTTTGTAATACATCTACTCTGGAGGACAATGAACAAAATTTTTTGATGATACATTCTATTCCAATAGATTGGAACTAAAAAGTACCACAGCATTCTTTTGAAATTCAGGTTTATTTTTAGGCTGAGTCTATTGCTTTATAACTAAGGGTAAAATAAAGTAAATCAAATATCTTCTCTCATTCAGTGGATTGCCTTTTTGTTTTGTGGATGGTTTTCTTCACTGTGCAAAAGTGTTTTATTTTGATGTAGTCCCAAAAGTTTATTTGTTGTTGTTGTTGTTGTTTCCTTTGCCTCAGGAGACGTATCTAGAAAAATGTTTCTATGGTCAATGTCAGAGAAATTACTCCCTGTGTTTTCTAGGATTTTTATGGATTCAGGTCTTACAATTAGGTCTTTAATCCATTGAGTTTATTTTTGTGTATATTGTAAGAAAGGTTCAGTTTCATTCTTTCACATGTGGCTGTCCAGTTTTCCCAATACCATTTATATTAAAGAGACTTTCTTTTCCCCATTGTATATTCTTGCCTTCTTTGTCATAGATTAATTGACCATATAAGTGTGGGTTTATTTGTGGGCTCTCTATCCTGTCCCGTGGTCAATGAGTCTATTTTTGTGCCAGTACCATACTGTTTTGATTGCTACAGCTTTGTAGTATACATTGAAATTTGAGATTGTGATACCTCCAGCTATGCTTTGCTTTTTCAAGATTGCTTTGGCTATTCAGTGTCTTTGGGACATATCTGATAAGTGGTTAGTATCCAAAATATATAAAGAACTTATACAACTCAACAACAACAAAAAAATCTGATTAAAAATATGCAGAAGACCAGAATAGACATTTTCCCAAAGACATATAGATGGCCAAGAGACACATGAAAAGATGTTCAACATCACCCAGCATCTGGAAAATTCAAATCAAAACCACAATAAACTATCACCTTATACCTGTCAGAATGGCTAAAATTAAAAAGACAAGAAGTAACAAGTGTTGGCAAGGATATAGTGAAAAAGGAATGCTCATATACTGTTGTGGGCATATAAATTGGTACAGCCACTGTGGACAATAATACGGAGTTTCATCAGGAAAGTAAAAGTAGAAATACCACATGATGCCATAATTCCACTGGGTATTTATCCAAAGAAAATGAAAACACTGATTAGAAAGGGTAGATGCATCCCTATGTTAACTGAAACATTATTTACAATAACCGAGATATGGAAACAACCAAGGTGTCCATTGCTAGACAGATGGATAAGGAAGATGTGCTACACACACACACACACACACACACACACACACACACACAGAGAATATTATGCAGCCATAAAAATAATTAGATCATGTCATTTACAACAACATGAATGGACTTAGAGGGTAGGCTATTATGCTAAATGAAATAAGTGAGACTGAGAAATACAAATACCATATGAATTCACTTATATGTGGAATCTAAAAGAACAAATGAATAAACAAAATGAAAAGGAGAATCAGACCTATATGTACAGAACTGGTTGTTGCCAGTGGGCAGGGATGTGGGGGTATGAGCAAAATGGGTGAAGGGAATTGGGGCGCCTGGGTGGCACAGCGGTTGGGCGTCTGCCTTCGGCTCAGGGCATGATCCCGGCGTTATGGGATTGAGCCCCACATCAGGCTCTTCCGCTATGAGCCTGCTTCTTCCTCTCCCACCCCCTGCTTGTGTTCCCTCTCTCGCTGGCTGTCTCTATCTCTGTCAAATAAATAAATAAAATCTTAAAAAAAATGGGTGAAGGGAAATACAGTCTTCCAGTTATGGAATGGATAAGTCATGGGAATATACAGCACAGCATAAGGAATATAGTCAATGGTATTATAATCACATTGAATGGTGACAGATGATAGCTACATTTGTGATGAGCACAGCATAATGTATAAACTTGTCAAATCACTATGTTGTACACCTGAAACTAATGTAACATTGTGTGTCAACTATACTCAAACAAAAAATTTAATCAACAGAATTAAATGATTTTTTAAGAATTTAATGCTTTTAATAATAAATTTTTTGTTCTGTTCTGTGTCTGGGACATCCTCTTTCTTCTGTGGGTTTTTAAAATCCTACTTATTCTCATGAACCAACTTTTGTCCCATTGCCTACAAGAATACCACAATCTCCTAATGATCTTACTTTCTTTAAAATACAATGCCTTCAGTATGCGTCTTTTATTTCCACTTGTGAATATTAATTTCTTTGAGCCTCAGATTCCTCTTTTTAAAAAAACTTAATAGGCATTTTTAGAGCAATTTTAGGTTTACAGAAGTTGAAAATATACAGAACTTTCCCCTCCTTCCTCCCTTCCACACATTTCCCTCTATTATTAATATCTTACATTAGAGTGATGTATTTTTTGCAATTGATGAGCCAATATCAATCATTATTATTAACTAAAAGTTCATAGTTTACTCAGTGTTTTACAGTTCCATGGTATAGGCATTATGTATTTGATAAATGCATCATGTTTTGTATCTACTGTTATAGTATTACACAGAATAGTTTCACTGCCCTAAAAATATTCTCTGCTCCACCAGTTCCTTTCTCCTCCTTCTCCCTGGTAACCACCATTATATTCTCTGTTTCTGTGAGTTTGGCTTTTTTATATTCCACATATAAGTAGGATCATGCAGTATTTGTCTTTCTGTGTCTGGCATATTGCACTTAGCATATTGTACTCTAGCTCCATCCATGTGTTTGCAAATGGAAGAATTTCCTTCTTTTTTTAAAGTTGAATAATATTCTATTTGTGTGTGTGTGTATGTGTGTGTTTTCCTTTATTCACTCATCCATCAAGGAACACTTTGAACACTTAGGTTGTTTCAATATCTTGGCTACTGTGAATAATGCTGCAATGAATATGTGAATGCATATATCTCTTTGAGATAGTGATTTTATTTCCTTTGAATATATACTCGAAGTAGGATTTCTGGATAATATGGTACCTACTTCTTTAACTTTTTGGAGGAAATTTCATGCTGTTTTTCATACTAAATGTACCAAATCCCACTGACAGTGTATAAGGGTTCCCATTTCTCCTTATCTTCAACATTTGCTATGTTTTGATGTTTTTATAACAGCCATCCTAAGAGGGGTGAGATGATACTTCATTGTGGTTATAATTTGCATTTCCTTGATGATTAATGATAATGAGCATCTTTTCATATACTTGTTGACCACAGGAACTTTTTAGTTTGATGTAGCCCCACTTATTTATTTTTGCTTTTGTTGCTTGTGCTTTAATTTTCATTCTAGAATATCATTGTGAAAAGCAATATCAAGGAGCTTTCCCCTCAATATTTTCTTTTACAGTTTCAGATCTCAGGTTTATGTCTTTAACCAATTTTGAGTTAATTTTTGTATGTGATGTAAGATAATGGTTTGATTTCATTGTTTTGCATGTGGATATCCAGTTTTCCCACCACCACTTATTGAAAAGATTATCCTTTCCCTATTACATATTTCTGGCATCTCTGTTCAAAATTAATTTACCATATATGCATAGGTTTATTTCTGGGCTCTCTATTCTATTCTATTGGTTTATATGATCATTTTATGCTAATATTGTACTGTTTTGGTTATTCTAGATTTGTAATATAATTTAAAATCAGGATGTATGATATATCCAGCTGCACTCTTTTTGCTCAAGATTTCTTTAGCTATTCAGATTATTTCATGGTTCCATATTAATTTTAGGATTGTTCTTTCTATGTCTCTGGAAAATTTGAAGAAGCAACACTTCAAACTCATTTTATGAGGCCAGCATTAACCTTATACCAAAGCCAGAAAAGGACAATACAAGAAAAGAAAATTACAGGCCCAATATTCCTGATGAACAGATTCAAAAATCCTCAACAAAATACTAGTAAACTAAATTCAACAGCACAAAAGGATCATGATCAAATGGCATTTATCCTGGGATGTAAGAATGGTTCAACACAGCAAATTGGTCAATGTGAAACACCACATGAACAGAAAAAAGGGTAAAAATCACCTGAGCATCTCAACATAGACAGAAAAAGCATATGACAAAATTCAACATCCTTTTATGACAAAAACTCTCAATTTGAAAAAAAAGGAATATATCTCAACATAATAAAGACAATATGTGACAAGCCCTCAGCTAACACTGAACTTAATAGTAAAAAGTTAAAAGGCCTTTTCTGTATGATCAAAAAGAAGACAAAGGTGTCCACTTTTATCCAACAGAGTACTGGAAGTCCTAGCCATAGCAATTAAGCAAGAAAAATAAATAAAATCCATGCAAACTGGAAAGGAAAAAGTAGTCTCTGCAGATGGAATGATCTTATATATAGAAAACCTTAAAGAGTAGACACACAGACACACACACACACAATTAAAACTAATAAATTTAATAAAATTGTAGGATACAAAATCAACATACAAAAATTGGTTGTGTACATACACTACAAGGAACTATCAGTAAAAGAAACCAAGAAAATAATCTCGATTTATAATATTGTTTTAATTTTAATTCCCCAATGACAGTGTGACATTGAACATCTTTCCTTTTGTTTATGTGCCATCTGCATATCTTCATTGATAAAGTATCTGTTCCAATCTCTTGCTTATTTTTAAATTGTATTGTCTACTTATTGTTGAGATTTAAAAGTTCTTTGTCTATTTTTAATATCTGTTTTTTTTTCATATATGTGTTTTGCAAAAATTTTCTCCAAATCTTCACTTGTCCTTTTATTCTCTTAACAGTATCTTTTGCAGAAGAGAACTTTTTGATGTTAATTCTGTTTAATTTACCAATTCTTTTTCATGTATCATGTTTTTCATGTTGTATCTAATAGGTCATTGCCAGACCCAAAGTAAGCTACATTTTCCTCCTATGTTATCTTTTAGGCATTTTATAGATTTGGGCTTACATTTAGATCTACCATCCATATGAGTTGGTATTTACGAGATACACAGTTTGTGTCAAGTTTTGTTGTTGTTGTTGTTTTTTGTTTTTGCTTTTGCACATGGATGTCCAGTTGTTCCAGCATCATTTGTTAAAAAGACAATTCTTTCTCCATTAAGTAGCCTTTGGGTTTTTTTTTCCTCCTCAAAAATAAGGTGACATTATGTGTGTTTGCTTATTTTGGGGTTCTCTATTCTGTTCCACTGGTCTACTTGTCTGTACATTCACCAATTTCACACTATCTTGATTACTGTAACATTGTAGTAAGTTTTGAAGTTGACTGCTATTAGTTTCTGATTTATTTCTGTTCACTATTATTATTTATTATAGGCCTTCGTTTTTCCCTATAAATTTTAAAATCAATTTGTCAATAATGATTTGGTGGGATTTAGGGTTTTTTTTTTTTAAGATTTTATTTATTTTTTTGACAGAGAGAAAGAGAGAGCACGAGCAGAGGGAGCAGCAGGCAGAGGGAGAGGGAGAAGCAGGCTCACTGAGCAGGGAGCTCAATGCGGGGCTCAATCCCAGGACCCTGGGATCATGACCTGAGCTGAAGGCAGATGTTTAACCAACTGAGCCACACACACAGGCACCCCAAGTACAATGTTTTTAAGAGAAAATACTTTAAAGCATTCTGATTCACTTTTGAATTCATAGGTGTTTATACTATTTTTCATTGCTCAACACACTTATTATAATCCTCCAGTTGTGGTCTAAATCATTTGATATGCTAGGCCATTGAGCACAACTAGACTTGGGAAGAACAGTTTCATGTTAGAACAGTTTCCTGGCTTGAGCCTTTGCTCCTGGGCCTTTACAAAATCATCCCAGAATGTCTGATTAATCAGTGAGATAAATCATTTGGCTTGGCATCTAAAAACTTGAAAAGTTATTAGGAAGAAAAGTGGAGGGCATGAAATTCACAATAGTTTCACCACCTGAAGGATACAAATTAGAGATAAACTTCACAATTTTAAGAAGAATATGCAAGTTGTCCCATTCTTTTTTTTTTTTTAAGCTTTATATATTTACTTGAGATAGAGAGAGAGAAAGCATGAGAGAGGACAGGGTGTGGGGGTAGAAGGAAAGAGTCTTAAGCAGACTCCTCATGGAGCCCGACTTGTGGCTCCATCTCAGGACCTGAGATCATGACCTGAGCTGAAATCAAGATTCAGATGCTTAGCTGTCTGAGCCACCCAGCTTTGTGCATTTTTGATTACACTTGACTTTGAAAGACCTCATGGAACTTCTGAAGTGTTCTGTATAACGCTTCTTAGAAAATGGGGGAAAAGATTTTATTTCCCCCCTCTATTTTTATTCTATTGGGGTAATAAAGACTTTATATCTGAGTTTTAAACTGCCTTTAGAGCAGTACTAATACTTCAGTTAATGGTCTACTTTACTAGATTGAAAGCTTGTAGTGTATAAAGAGCTATATTGTAAAAATGCATGATTGTAAGACTATACAATACAATCACACACACCTGGAATACAAGCTCAGAGCTAATAAGAATGTGTGTGTGATGCTTACTAGCAACACTAATCCTCACAATATGCACATTATTCTTTATTCCCTTCTAAGCAGAGAGTTGGATTCACTGGTTTGTAAGCCTTTTAAGGAAAAGTGGATTGTCCTAATTCTCTTCTCAGTCCTTGAAATATGTAACATAGTGTTCCCCACATAGTGGGTGTTCCATATAATAATTGCTAAATAAATAAATATACATAGAATTTTCTCCACATATCAGAAGACTTAGAAGAAATGGAAGAAATTATGGTGATCCCCAAGATATTTATGAAAAAGGGAACAGGAAACATTTGAAAGAAAGTATGCTTAGTGCATTATCATGAAATATAGAAATACAAAATTGGAATGCTAAATTATTGCAAGGACTTAGATACAAGTCTAACTTAACTTGTGTTAATTTCATCCCTCAATACTCACACACAAAACATCCTATTGTGTTTTATGCAAATTATGGCCAGTATTATTATCAAATACATTTTATTGTTAGGCAAAATATGAAATAGAATCTTAAACTTATCTAGATAATTTAATACCTACAGACTCTAAATTCAAATGTATCAGGCCAAATACACTTTGGAGTTTTCATTTAGAGGAAGACATATCATCCATTTAATTATGTCTCAGTCTCACCTGCACTCACTGATGACTTCAACTTAAACCATCACTTCTGACTTGTTTCAAGCCTTTTGAATCAAAAGGGAAATTGTTTTACTAGATTCAAGTAAGTAATGTAAAAGATTATTCTTATTCTCACACGTTCTCAGACACTTATCAGAATATGCAGTGACATGTGAGAATAGATATGAAATGCTTAGTTCTACACTAATGCAAGGCAAATGTGCAATATATGTCTGAAAACATTATCATTATTAGTTTTAAGTGGACCTATCCTTCCTTGAAAATTAGAATTCTTAATCATTCCATTCATAGGGCTTAAAAATTAGAGACAATGAATGCATTGGAACACAGATCAACTTCAACCTGTCTTCACAAAAACATCACCAGACCTGCCTTTTGATGTGCTGGAAAGGGTTTTCTGATATACTGAATAACACCTTCTGCCTACTGATGACCCAGAGAACATCATCAATGTATTCATTTTCTTTTCCTTCTTTTTAATACAGAGGCTATTTTCTAAAATTGATTTTAAATTTTAGATTGACTGGCAAATGTAATTTTAGTTAGAATCTTATCTTAGCATGGAGAAGACTAGTCCTACAATTTTCCCAACTTAAAGTATTTGACATTTGTTGTAGGTACTGACCAAGATATGTTGCTTTTTTTCCTCATAATTTTAGCTTGAAATCTCATAGAACTCAATTCCAGCTGATAGCTTCTAAGAGATATTTGTATTTCCAGTTAGTTTTAACTGATGATAGACTATAACACAAATCAATGACATCACCAGAAATATCTACAAATATCAAAGAATATTATTTCTTTTTTTAAAAAATATTATTTCGATATAAGGGGAATCACAGTTATGCTGGCTTACATTAATGCAAGGTAACAGTCAGTGTGTGTGTGTGTGTGTGTGTGTGTGTGTGTGTGTGTGGCTGTCCTTACAGCACTAATTCCATTTGTCTGAGTAAAATCACTGTACCCAAATATTCATTTCCTTCTGTAGCTGAGATTTGTTAGTGCCATTTGGTTTGGTTTGGTTTCCTATTTTACCTACCTATATTATGACTTTTTTTTTTTTGAGAAAAGAATTGTTATAAAAGTTTACACATATTCTGTTATGTGATTGTATCTTGTTCTAAATGCACAGCCCTTCTATTCTCTCTAACCCGTATGTTTGAAATGCATTGTTGAAAATGGCATTTTTTCTCTTCTTGCTTAATAGGCTTGGGGATTAAAAGCATGCAATTCCAAGTAAAGGATAAGGAGAGAAATGAAGTATTTTTGAGCTGAAGGCTATCATTAACTGAGACACTGCTGAGATTGCAGCAGTTCAACACCATCATGTCAACCAAAAAAAAAAAAAAAAAAAAGTCCAGGTATTGTGAAAGGAATCAGTCTTTAAAGGGAGGATGAGCAATGTCAGAAAAAATCCTGAAAAATGATATAACTATTCTGGTTGATAGTACAAATCATGAATAAATCATGTACTGCAAGGGAAGCATGAAAATAGGTTGGTATCTGGGACATTGGATGCTGAATTAGTAGGAAAAATAATATACACATATTGTCCCTTGTGTTGCCCACAGCAGTAAAAGGAACTGATCTATTGAAATTGTTGACTTCTGCTGGACTCTAATAGGGATAACTTGTTTTCTGAAAGCTAGATTAGTTTATTTGTTCATGTTTTAGAAATTTATTCAGCATGGCTTTAATCGATGTCTTCCTTTTTATCCCAAAGTGATTGTCTGACAACCTCAGGACACCTTCAGATATCCACAGATCTGTTGTGTGACTTACTCAAACCAAGACTTGCTCTCAATTAATTATTGAATATTAATTTTTAATACCAACATTCTCTACTTTCTAAATCATTGCATAACCAATTCTAAAGGGTAGACTTAATTTCCTATCACCTTAAAAGTATCAATTTAAACTTAGAAAGTTTGGAAAAAGAGTGTAGAAAATTCTCTTTAGGATTGTGATTTGCATCAATCTAAGAGCTGACACTTTTCCTATCCAGTAAGGAGTAAGGCATAGGCAAGAGTCAAATAGGAAAATGAGATGAAGATGCTGGCCTACTTTCTATATCCTCCAATCAATGAACACAGTTAGAATTCCTTAATTCTATTTGTAATTAGGTTAATTCCTATTGTTGCATAAATTTTGATACTTGTATATATACAAATCTATGTAAACAAGTCCAAATTATGAAATTCTCACACCATCTGTATTAGCATATTTCTGTTGTTGCTACTTTCTTGTCTCCTCTCTTTAATTTGAAGTTCTTCGTTGCTTTCCCTTGACCCTCTTTTTTAAAGACCTTATAAAGCCACCAGTTGTCAATAGACTGTATGTTCATGTCGAGTAAAGTGATGGCAAGTATTGTAATCATTCCCATGACTGCTATAGCTCATTATAATAGAGCTGTGAAGATGTAGGGCTTTGTTTTGTTTTGTTTGAGGATGTAGGTTTTTGACATAATAGATGAAAGTTGAATAAATGCCAGGGCTTGGTTTGAAGCCATGCGTTCTTTCATTATTTCAATTCTGGCTTGGGAAACTCCAAAAATTAAGCTTATACATCGTGTTCTTAAATACTCAATTCAGTGCTCTTAATTCAAAGACAAAAAAACAAAGCCCATGTGTCTGCTGGATTTGTAGATTCTTTAGGTACTAACTGGGAGTTGGGTCAGTGATCATTTCATAGGAGATCGTGACAATATCAATTCATACATTGGGGTTGGATCTTCCATTAATAAATGATCTAAACCAGAAAATCATTAGTAATGTAATGTTATTCTGGAAAAAACTTCCTTGTGCACAGTTGGTGTTCCTTCTGAGTTTAAAAGGCAGAATTAGAATTCATTTTTTATATCATATATATTAGATTTTAATTCCAGTATAGTTAACATACAGTGTTGTATTAGCTTCAGGTGTACAATATAGTGATTCAACAATTCTATACATTAATTAGTGCTCATAAAGATAAGTGTACTCTTCATCCCCTTCCCCTATTTCTCCCCACCCCCAGCATCCCCTTCTCCACCTCCCCTCTGTTAACCATCAGTTTGTTCTCTATAGTTAAGAGTCTATTTTTGGTTTGTCTCTTTTTTTTTCTTTGTTCATTTTTTTGTTTCTTAAATTCCACATATGAATGAGATCATGTGGTATTTGTCTTTCTCTGACTGACTTATTTCACTTAGCATTATACTCTCTAGATCCATCCATGTTGTTGAAAATGGCAAGATTTCATTTTTTGTGGCTGAGTAATACTCTTGTGTGTGTGTGTGTGTGTTTGTGCCATATCTTCTTTATTCATTCATCTGTCAATAGACACTGGGCTGCTTCCATAATTTGGCTATTGTAGATAATGCTATAGTAAACATAGAGATGCATATATCCTTTCTAGTTAGTGTTTTCATATTCTTGGGTAAATACCCAGTAGTGCAATTACTGATCATATGGCAATTCTATTTTTAATTTTTTTCAAGAACTGTTTTCGACAGTGTACCAGTTGACTAGGGTTTCTTTTTCTCTACATTCTCACTGACACTTGTTATTTCCTGTGTTTTTGATTTTAGCCATTCTGAAAGGTGTAAGGTGATATCTCATTGTAGTTTTGATTTGCATTTCCCTGATGAAGAGCAATGTTGAGCATCTTTTCATGTCTGTTGGCCATCTGCATATCTTCTATGAAGGAATGTCTATTCAAGTCTTCTGCCCATTTTTAATTGGATTATTTGTTTTTTTGGTGTTGAGTTGTATATTTTCTTTATGTATTTTGGATACTAAGCCTTTATAGGATATGTCACTTGCAAATATCTTCTCCCATTCAGTAGGTTGTCTTTTAGTTTTGTTGATTGTTTCCTTTGCTGGCAGCAGAAGCTTTTTTATTTTTATGTAGTCCCAGTTGTTTGTTTTTTGCTTTTGTTTTATCTTTATATGGCCTTCCTTCATGAAGGGATAATAACATAAAATAGAATGAAGTGTTAAACATGGTTTCCATTTTCTGTGTGTAGAGAACATTTGTAGCAAGGTAGCATTAAACTTAATCATGAAAGACTAAAAATTTGCCCCCCAACACATCAGGAACAAAATAAGGATGTCCATTATCTCTACTTTTATTTCACATGCTGGAGGTTTGGCCAAGACAATTACACAGGTAAAAAGATAATATTATAGACTATAATACCAGTATATAATCAATAATGTTTTACATTTAAAACAAACAATCCCCAAATAAAAACAAATGACAAATTTTGTTTCCAATGTGGAGCACTTGAAACTCCTGTAAATCGCTGGTGGGAATGAATAATGGTATGGCCACTTCAGAAACAGTGATGGTTCTTCAGAAGGTGAAACATAGGGTTACCATGTGATTCAATGATTCTACTCTTAGATATATATACCCAAGAGAGTTGAAACATTTGTCCAGACGGACTGCACTCATTCATTTGTGAATGTTTTCAGCAGCATTATTTTTAATTAGGAAACCCAAAACAAAACTGGAAACTCTTCAAAGAGGAGCATATGCATACAATGGAATTCTATCCATTTGTAAAAAGGAATACAGTTTATGACCCATGCTACAACATGAATGAGCCTTGGGAATTTGTAGTCTGCTTGAAAGAAGACACAAAGGCTATGTATTGTTTGATTCCATTTTTTTATATATTTCAATTAGGCAAATCCATAGAGACAAAAAATTAGTAGTTGTTGCCAGGGATTGGGGGAAGGGGAATATAAAGTGACTGCAAATGTGTACTGGATACCTTTTTGAGTGAAGAATCTGTTCTGAAGTTAGATGGTGGCTATGAATGCACAATTCTGTGAATACTCTAAAAATCACTGAATTGTACACTTTAAAAATATCAATTTATAGTATTGAAATTATAGCCCAATTAGGCTATGAAAATGATAAGAATGAAATTATATCATCATTGTACAGCTCAAGATATGTAATGGGAAGTACACATTATCACCTATGAAGTACTCTTGACAAATTTGTTTAAGCTGAATTTAATCTAACTTTTAGGATTAATTTACTATAGTTTACAGAAAATTTAGAGGACAGAGAAATAAGTTAAAGTACCTCACAAGGAAACAAACAGAAAAATCCAGAATACAGAACATTCTTATAGGCAACTGGTCTGATTTATTCACATGGTCATTGCCATGGGGTTAAAACCTGATGCAAGTACCATAAAGTTCTAGGTTAAAGAACTAGAGACACAATGACCAAATCGTCATGTGTGAACCTTTATTGTTACCTGGTTAAAAAAAGTAGCCTAAAAAAGATATTTTGGAAACAAGTAAGAGAATATGAGTATGAGCTGGAAAACATGTTAAAGAATTATTATTATTTTAAGTACTATAATGCTTTGTGGTTCAGTGGGCGGATGACTTTTTTCCTAGGTATTGCATGCCGAAGTATTTGGGTATGAAATAATGTGATATCTGCATTACTTTCAAATGGGTTAGCAAGATGATTTGATACATGGATAGATGGGTGGGTAGATGGATGGATGGATGGGTAGGTGGATGGATGTAGAGAGAGTGATATAGAAACACACATATAATTGTTGAATCTAGTTGTGGTTACTCGGATTATGGCATAATTCTTTCCAGTTTTCAGCATGCTTGAAAACTTTCAAAATTGTTAAGCAAATATAAAGGAAAAAGAAAGGTGCTTTAAATTGGCCTTCTTAGTAGTAGAACCCAAGACAAGGATTTTTGAGCAAGTGATACATTAAGGAAGGGTCCTCATGCTAAATCTATGAGAGAGTGAAGGAAGCACGATAGGAATATGAAAACAACAACAACAAAAAACCTAAGGAAGGACTTGATTTCAGGTGAATTCTGTCCTCAACCTGATACTGCCAAGCACTCTGAAGCATAAATTGCAATAGTCAACCCCACCTTGAAGCAGGGGAACAGTGAGTAGTGCATTTATACCCCTCTCACCAGTTATTGGCTGTGGGCTTCCAGGATTGGGGAGGAGCATAATTCTCCAGGCTAATGGGTTCTCTTTGCCCAGTGGTACATCTCAAGGGAAATTTACAGGTGGAAGCTGTTATGAACGGCACCTGCAGCAGTTTCTGAATATACTATGCTTCCAGCCAAGGTGTGTATTCCACAGTAAACAACCAAAAAATGGACAAAATATATAAAACTAGGTATCTCATTTATTGAACAACAGGCAGTTGAGAACTATAATTCCTGAGATAGGTAAAACCAATAAAGTGATCACTACGTATGCATGGCCTACTGTGTGGAGACAGTTTCTAGACAGAAGCACAGAGATGGGAGACTCAGAGCTCAGGGGTCTGAATACAGAGACCAAGAATGGAGTTTTAACACTATTAGACATTGTTAATATAGACTGAACATTCATATACCGAGAATCTCCTATATGGAGTCTGCTATGTGCTGCAAAACACAAGAGATTAAAAAAAACACAACACTTTCTTTAACCTACATTTTAAAAAAATTACTAGAATATTTGTATTCCCCTTCTCACTAACAGAAGAGAACTTTAACATCTGCCCACTTCTAGATTTCAGTTTATATAAACTACTGCTTTACATTCAGATCAGTTTAATTAGATTACTGGTTTTATGTTTGTTTTCTTTCCAGAATGTAATTTGATGTCCAATCACAGAACACCCTTCCCCATCCTCCCCTGCTCCATCTGAGAATCTTTTGATTAGAGATTGTAAAGCAACTTCCCCAGAGCTAGGAGGTGGAAAATGGAAGGGTACAGAAAATTAAAGGTTTTCTTCCTTTTAATGAAATTGAATAGGACTTATTTATTGGCTTTTTAGATCTAGTACTATCAAAGGTGCAGTATCAACACAAAAGACTTTAAGGAGTTTACAGTTGGTGTATACAGTATACAAGTATATGGCGGGATGAGCAATAATAAACCGACTAGTACAAGAGCATGTATAGTAATGTGCCAACTTGAACAATACCAAAATTATTATAAATGGCAAAAATTATATATGGATTATATATGTGTGTATATATATATATATACACATTGAGAAGACATCCCCATTGAAGACATAGAGCTAGTTCTTTGCCACTACAAAGAAAGCTGAAAATATGAAAATACCTTGTGTGTGTGTAAAGGCAAAGTTGACTCTGTGAAAGTAGTTGATTAGAAACTGGGAAACAAGACCACAAAGCATAAAATATTATCCATCTTCTGAGAAATATTTAATGATTTCACAGCAACGTGAATTTAAAGAGAAAACCTCTACCAATTTGAACATACAAAGATTTGATTTCATAGTTTCTCACTCATCATTGTATTATTTAGAAAACTCTACCTTTTGGTCATCAAACTGAAAAATATGTAGATTGATACTAATAGACTTAAAGGCTAATGATTTTAAAGTGGCTATTTGCTTTTCCTATAAGAAAGCATGGACCGAGAAAGACACATATAGTATGATTTCACTCATATGTGGAGTCCAAAAAACAAAACAAATGAATAAACAAACAAAAAGCAGAATCATACCTATAAATACAGAGAACAAACTGATGGCTGCCCAAGGGCATTGGGGATGGGGGATGGACAAAATGAGTGAAGGGGAGTGAGAGATACAGGCTTCCAGTTATGCAGTGAATACAGGGATGAAATGTACAGCATAGGGAATATAGTTAATGATATTGTAATAGTGTTATAAGGTAACAGATGGTAGTTATACTTGTGGTGAGCATAGCATAACATATAGAGATGTTGAATCACTATGTTGTACATCTGAAACTAATGTAACATTGTGTGTCAACTGTATTCAAATAAGTAAAAATTTTAAGAAGAGACTATAGATAATAATAAGTTAATAACATAAATTCTTACTAAAATTTCCTGATGAAACATTGCTTTTTATACTTGGAGTAATCATTGCTTTTAGTAATCATTCTGCTTGAGAGAAATTATAATTTTTCAAAGAGAATCCCCCCTCTTCAAATGATATCACATTCTATCCAAATAAGATTGGTGTTAAATGTTTGCTGCAACACACAAAGCTCACATATTGATAAAGCAGTATTTATTTACTATTTCAGTGCATAATTCAGAACCCGACTGAAGTATGTGACTGAGGAGAATATGGCATTTTTCAAGATGGAATTATTAGATCATCTAGTAATAGTGGTTTTTGAAAACAGGGTCTCAGAGGTTAAATGACTTGCATAAAACCACAGTCATTTGTAGTCAAGTCAGAGTTCAAATTTAGACCTTGGGACTAAAGATCTGATCTGCTTATACTCTGCCCCCATCTTCCCCAAGTAGTTTGGGTGTGTCTGTCCCTAGAATTAATACAATTCTCCCTAGATATTTCCCTCTCCCAGTCATGAGAAATTAATTTGAGCTACTGGAAATGTCAGGGACAAATCTCTTGCCTTCCAATAAAAAGAAGAGGAAGTTGATACATTTCTGGGCCTGAAAGAAATGTAATAACATAATAATTATCAAGTTGAAAACAAACAACATTCTATTTAAATGACTGAATTTCACTAAGCTAGAAAACTAAAAAATAATTATTGCCAAGTCGCAAATCCTACAACTTCCCTAAGAATCCTGAATATTTGGATATGTATTTACTGCTCAGTTGGAAACAGTGTTCTTTTTCTTCATTGATAATGTACGAACTATTCAAGCCATTATCTGAAAAGGTTAGTTTTAAAGACACTATACATCTTAAGTGGTACACTTCACATTGAAAACCTGCAAAATGATTTTTTTCAAAAACATATGAAAACGAAGTGCATTTGTTATGATTTAGGGAATACTGTACCTATCCCTGAAAAAACTGCTTCTGTAAATGTTTTGACTTATTTGTTTGCTTGTTTGTTTACAAGTTGGATAAAGTTACATGTGACACAAACATGTTAAGTAATTATTTTGATAGCTAAATCACCGCTTTAAACACAGCTAAAGTCATATTAATTAGAACTTGGCTATTCAAGATGCAGTTAATTTCACAAAGTGTAGGTTTAATTCACTATCAACAAGTTTGGTTCATTCATATCTCAATGAGAACATTTATTAAAGTACTATTATATAAGATTCTAGTTTCTTTGTTATAGAACATACGCATAAACGGGACCTATTTCTTTCTCCATCTTAGAAAATTCAATTATTTCCAATCTTCCTTCCTGAAGATTTGTTATCTTTATATTGTATTTATTGTTACCAGTAAGGAAGATGTAGACACACATTTAGCTTTGGGGTAGAGTGGAAGGGGTAACAGCTGGTTCTAAAAGCTTTCTGTAGCCTCAGGGAGTCCTGAGGCTTTCAGTCTTGGTCCATTCACCTTGTAACATAGATTCTATAAATTATTAGGAGCATACCTATATCAGACTCAAGATAAATGAAACTCTGTTCAGGAATACACACCTGACCAAGCATTGCACCTGTTGGTCAGGATTGTTTATTAAGTATTAAGAACAAACACGGATGAGAGAGCTGCCTGGAGGATGGGATGAGTCTTCTGTTTTAAGGGCCTACTATGTACACCTGTGAGACTATATGGCTAATTAGATTTAAACGTTAAAGGGACTCCTGAGCCCTGAGCTGGAATTGTCAACACAGGCTCAGCCCCATTTCTCATGGCTAAGCACATCCCAAATTCCAAATGACTTGAGCATCATAAGATGGGCCTAGGATTCAGATGATTCCTGTTGTGGTGTTTCAAGATGTGCTAGGGTGTTTCCTATCCTCCATTCTGTCCTATAAGTAAATGCATTTTTTTTTGCTCAGTGTAGCCTACTGTACCTTATCAATGTGATTGTGAACCTGAATCCAGATCATGCTACTAATAAAGCAGAACTGGTATTTCAGGAAGACTGATTTTTCCCTATGTATGAAAATAATCACCTGATATCTTCCTACCTTATTGAAAATTCCGTTCATACTATTACTCCATGTTGTATTCTCCTTAATCGCCCTTTACTCAAAACATTCATGTATAATCATATACACGTATGCCTATGCACTGAAACATGTCTATAACTTGGAGTCAACTAAAAAAGAATGTATCTGGAATCTTATTTGGTGTGTTTTGTCATCAGTGCCTTTGGAAAGAGTAGTGGCTTTCAAACTTTAATGGTCCTCACACTCAGCAGAAGTGTATTTTCAGCTACGAGGCCACATCCTACCTTATTCAGTGGGTTATTAGTGGACTATGGGTGAGGACAGTGAAGTGTTTTTCTAACAAGCTCTTTCTGTGACTTTGGTGAAGAATCTCCAAAATGCATGAAGTTTTTTTCTTATTTTTAATTTTCTACTTTACTCTTTTTATGTGGAACACCTTAAGGATTTTGGGGGAAAAAAAAGAAAAGCACATGAGATGATGTCCAAGTACATTACTATTTTCGAAGAGGTATATCAGTATGTATACCTCTGTAACATAATGTAACATAAGATGGCTTTTCTAGGGGCGCCTGGGTAATGCAGTTGGCTATGCACCTGACTCTTGGTTTCGGCTCAGGTCATGATCTCAGGGTCCTGGGATCAAGCCCATGTCAGGCTCTGTGCTCACCGAGGAGTCGTCTTGAGATTTTCTTCCTCTCTCTGCCCCTCCCCCCACCACAGGTGTGCTCGCTCTCCTTCTTTCTAAAATAAAATAAATAGATCCTTTAAAAAAATAGCTTTTATATATGTAGGTTCATTATTCCTCCTTTGATCTTGGGGTGAAAGGTGGCTGCTAACAACTGTGGTGTGTAAACATAAATCACTGTCCAGATAATTGTATGTCCTAGAAATCAACATGACCTCTGAAAGAAATACCTAACCCTCCTGTTTCATGTGAAATATGAAGGACCATATTACTCTGCAAAATGGATGGGAAAGGGATTCCAATGATATGTTATGCTTGCTTTCAAAAGAAGCAACAAATAAAATCCTAGCATAACATAAGATACCTGGGCAGAGACCGTAGCATATGGTGCAGACCATTGCAGGAAGCATGGAGATACCATCCCTCCAAATAAGTTAACAGTGGCCATCCCACTCTACAATTTAGCATCATGACTAAAATTATAAATCAGCTATGTTTAATCCAAATATTATTTAAAGCTTAGAGAGAATCTTTTTCTTAAATTTTATACATATAATGAGAAAAATAATCCAGAATGACCATGAAGCTTGGATTCAACGAAACATAATACATGCCATAAACATATAATACATATAATAAACATAATAAATTCCTATTCAGTGTTTTTGAAGTGAACTGTGGTAGCTCTTGGCTTTCTTCTTTATAAGTGTGTTGATTTGGTCCTTTGTGTTTAGAATCTGTTTGCATCTTATCTGTCCATATCTCTCTAACTCTCTATCTGAGCGAGAATGAGATTCAGAGTGGGGAATGTTGTCGGGGGGGCAAAAGAACAATTAGTTGCCTGAAGAAGGAAAAGAAGAATGTCTAAATAGTTGGTCAGACATAAAGGGAATTCTGTCCCGAGCAATAGAAAATAATTATGTTAACATAAATCACTTTTATAGAAAAGTATCCTTTCTTTTTCTGCAGACAACAATGTATTATTTTCTATAAAATCTATTGAGTTACTGGAAATCCCCGCAATTGAGAATCACTGGGGAGAAGATGACAGGCCACTGCTTATAATTGTTTGAAAAAACACATAATATATGCACGCAGNTATAAAATCTATTGAGTTACTGGAAATCCCCGCAATTGAGAATCACTGGGGAGAAGATGACAGGCCACTGCTCATAATTGTTTGAAAAAACACATAATATATGCACGCAGCTCCACATAAATCTAACCCTCCAAACCACCGGGTGGCAGTAGGCATTACTAGTCATTATTTTATGGATGAAAACCTGGGGCTCAGGGTACCTAAGTAACTTACTTGTGGTTGTACGGCTAGTTAGTGCTGAAACTGAGTTAAAAAACCAGATCTTCATGGCTCCGCACCCATTCTTCAGCGTTATGATATGCTCTTCCTAGAGAGAAAAATGGATAATCTCAGTCTCATTATTGACAGAAAAACCAAAAAAACTAGTACCAGACATAGAACCATATTATTGTTTAGGGACCCAAATGATATCTTAAAATAAGGTCACTTTAGCAGAGATAATGCAATGAGTTTCTCTTTCACACAAGAAAAGTACATGAAATAATTAAAATAAGGTGCACAAGTGTAAAAATATTTTTCCGTCAATGCCTTGTAAAATTAAGACATGCGTAAACAATTTCAGTGCCACACTGTACATAGCAGAAATAAGTGCTTTGGGGTGCAGGGAAGAGGAGAAATCTAAAAAAAACTACCTGTGGCTGTCAAGGAATATTTGCCAAAGGAAGTGCCATTTCAGACGGGATCCAAGGAAAGGTAGGAATTTGTTAGTTGTAGGAAGGGGGGAGTCATTTCCTTGCTTATGCAAGAAAAGTGACATGCTCTCATATTGATAAATATAAAAATTGTGCATAATTTGAGGACAGATTCACCTTTACAAATCATTGAAATGACTCTGCATTTCTAGGGGCTTATGTAACCTTTGAATCATGAAATCAAAATGATTAACAGTTTGCAAGAATTGATTTACATCTCCAAAGTGAGGACAGGTTATTTTTCATTTATCATTTTCCTTCATCAAAATGGACCCTGGCCTTTCAGAGACCACTTCATGGTTTTGTCCTCTCTCCTGCTGATCTATGTTGCCTGATACTGAATTTAAGGAGACTCAAAATAGATTAATTAAATTAGCTGAAGCCCTTTACAAAGCCACATTGGGGGCAATTTAATTTTTCCTGTTTAGCTGGTTGAGAAAAGAAATCCACGCACAACTCTATAAAATACTGTTTTAATTAGATCCAAAGAGGAATGTAGCCTTGGTTTCTTACTCAAGTTCCCTAATTATGAAAATTAATTTTAAAAGCCATAGTAACTTTGTTTTATGAAAGTGAAAATGATTGTAAAATGATTTTGCATTGTCCATAAGAAAAAGATCACAAGTTAAATTTTGTTTCTTTTATTACTTTTGATCAGTTAACAGTCTCAAAGAAAAACCAAGTCATTTTCAGGCTCTCCTCTGATGAAAAAAAAAAAAATCAGAAACAAATTCACAGCTCAAAGTGTTACTTTTCAAAGCCAGAATGGTGAGACACCTGATGGCTACATAACCAAATGATTTTCTGAAGAAATACATGAGCGTATTTTTGGCAAATACTATAGTTTGGTCTTTTTTTTCTAGTGTATATTTGTTTTTAATTAAATATTAGTAACACCAGTCAATAATAAACAAATTCAGTGCTAAATTTATAAGCATCTCTCACATCTTCTTTGTATGTCTAAGTAAATTATCATTGAAATTGTCTTTTCTTAGTGAGATAGGTGAATGACTTCTGTGCTTTGGCACCTTGTACTTTCTTATTCCAAGGAATAACAGAGAAATGTAGATCCATATGCTTGATAAGTTACAAACTAACTAGTTTTGTGGTTTCTATATGTAAAATTGACTTAACATTATACTCATGAATTTAGAACATCTTCAGCATATCAGTGCCCTGTGATGGAATCAAAATATTGGCTTTAATGCATCTATATGCACCACAGCCAGCCTAATTGAACAAAGTCAGTAATTCTTGCCATTGATTGAAACATCATATGATGTGCAATTAGAATACAGAACTAAAAATGGCACAAACAGAGACGCATAGATGAGAGTGAGAGATTTCAGAGAAAAGTTTATGCACATAAACTCATATACTCTCTCTCTCTCTCTCACACACACACACACACACACACACACAACAAATATGAATATACCCGTGTTCTATTTTCATTTCATGTACTCCAATTCGTATTGCAGGAATAGTGCATGAGTCTACTACTGATTAGGTATAATTATGAAATTCATTGGAGATAAAGATACATAGGTATCTAGCTAGATGTAGGTATAGATACAAATACAGATGTAGATTTTTTACTAGCTACTTGAATTTGTTGATATAGATACCCTTTGAAATAATGGGTTTTTATTATTTCTCAGATATGAGTTTCTCATACTTTTTAAATAAATTTACCCACTCTTTCATATATATAGTTATAACAAATCCCTATCAAAATAAAATTTGTTTCATTTTAACTTTCTATTAAATGTTGAAAATCAAGATTTGGCATGTAGCATAATAGTCAGTTCGGTAGAAAGAACATGGAATTTGGAGCCATATCTAGACTGAACATTTGCTTCATCACTTAGAGCCCACATAACCTAGAGAAAGTTATTTAATAAAGATGCAATATCCATACCTATGAAAGGGATAAGACACTTACCTCACACTCTATAACTATTAGCTATCATTTGACTTCTTAGTCAACTACTTTCTCTTATGTTTTTATGTTCAATTCTTATATTGAATATATATTTATATCTACAGATATACATTTGTATCTATCTAGAGAGAAAAACAGTTTTTGTTTTGTTTTTCAGATAGTTTATTATATCTTTTTTAAAATTAAGGTAAAATTGTTATATAACATTATATTAGTTTCTGGTATACAACATAGTAATTTGATATTTGCCTATACTACATAATGGTCACCACAAGTCTAGCCACATCCATCACCATACAGTTGACCCCCTTCATCATTTTTTTGCCACACCCAACACCTTTTACCTCTGATAACCATCAATCTGTTCTTTGTATCTTTAAGTTTTGTTTTGTTTTACCTTGTTTTCTAGATTCCACATATAGGTGAAAGTATAATATTTGTCTTTCTCTGTCTGACTTATTTTATTTAGCATAATATCCTCTAGGTCCATCCACATTGTCTGAAATCACAAGATCCCATTCTTTTTCATGGTTGAGTGGTATTCCACTGTGTACGTATGCCACATCTTTATCCATTCATCATCAGTGGACACTCAGGTTGTTTCCATATCTTGGCTATTGTAGAAAATGATACAATTAACAAATGGTGCATATATCTTTTCAAATTGATGTTTTCATTTTCTACAGATAAATTCCCAGAAGTAGAATAGCTGGATCATATGGTAGTTCTATTTTTAATTTTTTGAGGAAGCTCCATACCGTTTTCCATAGTGGTTGCAGCAATTTATATTCCCAAAACAGTGCACAGCGGTTCCCTTTTCTCCACAATCCCTCCAACACTTGCTATTTCTTGTCTTTTGAATAATAACCATCCTAGGAGTTGTGAGGTGATATCTCACTGTGGTTTTGATTTGCATTTCTCTGATGATTAGTGATGATGAACATCTTTTCATGTGTCTGTTAGCTACCTCTGTGTCTTCTTTGGAAAAATTTCTGTGCGGGTCCTCTACCTATTTTTTAATGAGATTGTTTACTTTTTTGTTATTGAATTGTATGAATTCTTCATATATTTAGGATATTAGCCCTTCTCTGGATATATTATTTGCAAATATCTTCTCCCATTCAGTAGGTTGCCTTTTTACTTTGTTTATGGTTTCCTTTGCTGTGCAGAAGCTTTTTAAAAAATCTATATGTCTGTCTATCTATTCATCTATCTATCTATCTATCTATCTATCTATCATCTATCTATCATCTATCTATATCTATCTATCCATCATCATCTGTCTATCTAGTCAGTTAATATACAGTGCAATATTAGTTTCGTGTATACAATATAGTGATTGAACACTTCCATACATCACCTGTTGCTATGCAGAAGCTTTTTAGTTTGATATATTCCCATTTGTTTATTTCTGCTTTTGTTGTCATTGCCTTTGGAGTCAGATCCAAAATATTGGGTTGTCAAGTGTGATGTCAAGGAGTGTGATGTCAACTTGTTTTCTTCCAGGCGTTTTATAGTTTCTAGTCTTACATTCAAGTCTTTAATCCATTTGAATTAACTTTTGTCTTTAGTTTTAGATAGTGGTTGAGTTTCTTTTATTTGCATGTGGCTGTCCAGTTTTCCCAGCACCATTTATTGAAGAAACTGTTCTTTATCCATTGTATAGTCTTGCCTCCTTTGTCATAAATTAATTAACCATATATGTGTGGGTTTATTTCTGGGCTTTCTTTTCTGTTTCATTGATCTGTATATCTGTTTTAGGTCAGTGTCATACTGTTTTGATTAGCTTTGCGGTATAGTTTGAAATCAAGGCGCATGATATCTCCAATTTTGTCCTTGTTTCTCAAAATTTTTGTGGCTATTCAGGTCTTTTGTGGTTCAGTATAACTTTTAGGTTTTTTGGGTCTAGTTAAATAGAAAATACTACTGGAACTTTTATATCAAATATTGCATTGAATTTGTAGATTGCTTTGGGGTAACATGGACATTTAACAATATTAATGCTTCAATCCATGAGTATGGGATATCTTTCCATTTATTTGTATTTTCTTCAATTTCTTTCACCAATGACTTAAAGTTTTCAGTACACCGATCTCTCACCTCCTTGGTTAAATATATTTCTAAGTATTTTAATCTATTAAAAGACATTGTAAATGGGATTCTTTTCTTAATTTCTCTTTCTGATGTTTCATTATCAAGTGTGTAAAACCATAACTGATTTGTGTTTCTTGATTTTGTATCCTACAAGTTTACTGAATTCATTTGTTAGTCCAAAGAATTTATGTATTTATTTATTTGGTGGAATCTTTAGAGTTTTTGATATATAGAATTATGTCATCTGCAAATAGTGACAATTTTACTTCTTTTCCTGCAATTTGCATGCCTTGGCTAATTACTCTGGCTAGGACTTCTAATACTGTGTAGAAGAGAACAGGCGTCCTTGTCTTGTGTTTGATCTCAGAGAAAAATATTTCAGTTTTTCACCATTGAGTGTGATGTTTGTTGTGGGTTTGTCATATATGGCCTGTATTATGTTGAGGTATATTTTCTCTATCCCCACTTTGTTGAGTATTTTTTGATCATAAGGGATGTTGAATTTTGTGAAATGCATTTTCTGCATCTATTGAGGTGATCATATAAGTTTTATCCTTCATTTTGTTAATGTGGTGTATCACATTGACTGATTTGTGGATGTTGAACCATCCTTGCATCCCTGAAATAAATCCCACTTGACATGATATATGATACTTTTAATGTATGGTTGAATTTGGTTTGCTAATGTTTTGTTGTTGAGGATTTTTGCACTTACATTTATCAGGGATATTGGCCTATAATTTTCTTTTCTTGTGGCATTTTTATCTGATTTTGATATCAAGGTAATGTTGGCTTCATGAAATGAGTTTGGGAGATTTCCCTCCTCTTCTGTTTTTCAGAAGCTTGAGAAGGATTGGTATTAATTCTTTGAATGTTTGGCAGAATTCACCAGTGAAGCTATCTTGTCCTGAATCTTCGTTTGTTGAGAGGATTTTTTTTTTTTAAGATTTTATTTATTTCAGAGAGAGCACGAGAGTGGAGTGAGGGGCAGAGGGAGAGGCAAACTCCCTGCTGAGCAGGGACCCCCATGTGGGGCTCGATCCTGGGATTCCGGGATCATGACCTGAACCAAGGCAGCCACCTAACTGACTGAGCCACCCAGACACCCCCTGTTGAGAGGATTTGATTACTGATTCAGTTTCTGTACTAGTAATCAGATTTTTCTATTTCTTCATAATTTAGTCTTGAAAGATTTTATGTTTCTAAGAAATTACCCATTTCTTCTGTTGTCCATTTTGCTGATTTATAATTGTTCCTGTTAGATTCTTATGATCTTTTGTGTTTCTGTGTTATCAGTTGTAATTTTTCTTTCATTTCTGATTTTATTTGAATCTTCTTTCTCTCTCTTTCTCTTTTATTTATTTATTTATTTATTTATTTATTTATTTATTGGCAAGCCTAACTAAAGTTTTGCCAAGTTTGTTTATTATTTCAAAGAACCAGTTCTTAGTTTCATTGATCTTTTCTATTTTTATTTTAGCTTCTATTTCATTTATTTCTGCTTTGGTCTTTACTATTTCTTTCCTTCTGCTAACTTTCTTCTTCTCATCCTATTTCCTTTAAGTGCAAAGTTGTTTATTTGACATTTTTCTTGCTTCTTGAGGTAGATCTGTATCAGAGAATTCATTTTCAATTCATTAGATACTAAACTTCATTAGTGAATGAAGAAATTGAAAGTGTCATATTAAAATAAAGATAGATAGTTAGATATATAAAATCACTGAGCTGACCCTTATGATTTTTAAGTATTATTTTGATGTTTATATTTGTTTCACTATTGGGGAGTGAAACATTATCTAACGAATATGGTCTGAGGATGGAACAATAGTATACCATAATGACAAAACTTTAAGTTTCTACCTTATATTATTTATATTATTAGAAAGGAGCAATGACCAAAAACAGTTCTTAAAAGTGGTTTTCTTTACCTTTTGCAGTTCATCACATTCATAAAATCTCCTCTAGGATTTAATATGTTATTTTACCTTTGTGGATTAAATTTGCTTTTATATGTCTCCAGTTTTCCATCTTGTGTTATTGCCTTACCACTTGTACCTCATGGGGCATTATCTTCATGAGGAAAGTTTACCTCAGTATCACTAGAAAGCTGTGGAATTTAATTCAGGCAAGATGAGAAATAGGCTTCATAACTATGTATCAAATTCTGATATTTCTCACACAGAATAACTTCCCAAGCATTAATAATTATGATATTCTTATTATTGCTATTGGCTATGAGAGACTATCTGATATATGAACTCAATGAAAGCAACCATAGCTGTTTCTTTCCTGAAGTGTACATACAGCTTAAAAATGATTTATTTTTCTCATGTAATAAAATGATAAAGCTCAATCCAAGACCTTCTGTCCACACATTTTAGGTAATTTTCTTCTACCCAAATAATTTTCTATTTATGTCAGACAGTTAAAGTTACCAGTATATATATATATATAAACACACAGACATACACACACAGACACACACATTTTGCATAAGCCAAAAAATAATTGAGTAATTAAGTAATATTTTCTTTACAAGTCAAAATAAATGTCATAAACCAGCCCATGAAAGTAATTAAAATCAGAACCAACACATTCCCCTCGTTTCCCCCCCTCATTCTAAGAAATTTCCACTGAAAACTAGGTATGTCTGTCTATGGTAAGACATGTTGATATATCTACAGAGAATATTTTAAGCAATAGTTTATAGGCATTCTGCCAGAACATGGCAATGATGCCATTGATCTAGTGAAAAGCATTTCATCTCATTTTCCTAAGTTCTTATCCATTTATTTGTTTAATGTAGTAATAATCTAATGATATAAATACAGCCAAGAATAAATCATCTAATATTTTATTTTATTTTATTTATTTTTTTTAAAGATTTTATTTATTTATTTATTTGACAGAGAGAGACAGCGAGAGAGGGAACACAAGCAAGGGGAGCGTGAGAGGCAGAAGCAGGCCTCCCGTGGAACAGGGAGCCCGATGTGGGGCTCGATCCCAGGATCCTGGGATCATGACCTGAGCTGAAGGCAGATGCCTAATGGCTAAGCCACCCAGGCACCCCTAAATCATTTAATATTTTAGATTTACCTTGCCAAAAATATAGACAATATGTTTTGACATTTGCAAACACTTCCCTTTAGAATTAGAATTTTGTGGGTAAAGTTAGCAAGAGATAGAATCTTATTTTTTTCTGAGTTGTAATTCCATATAAAATAAATATGTAAATTTGAAACAATAAGAGGTTGGAACTTTCGGAATATTCTCAAGTTTAAGCTTATACAAACAATGTCTCAATGCCACTATTCTGTTTGAGGACAAATGAGCTGCTTTAAAAGCATTTCTTATTCAATTTCAGAAAGATAATGTCTGAGGAAGTATGTATGTTTTTACCTATTTTCCTTATGCTAAGTGTATAAGAGAACAAATAGTCAATGTGAGCTGTTATGTACTCAATATTCATGATTAATTTAAGATGCGTTTTAACTTTGAGAAATTAAAAAAAAAGATAGCTATACCTCTAATATTTAACCATTTAAATAGCATGCATTTCCAATGCTAAAGAGAAGGCCATGAAAAATCAACACTATTATATTATTTATGCTGAAGCATTAATTGCTTGGGGATATAAAATGTCATTATTTATCTTTACACTAGCTAACTGAAGTGGAAAATGGAGATAATTCCCACAAGCAGAATTCACATTTGCTTCAATAATGTGGATACTTCAGATGAAAATAACTTTTATGTTATAATTACTACACCCTTCAAGTTTATATCTTGATACAACTTTAATATGCCAGTTCCAATGCTAGGGACTTTTTGTTTGTTTGTTTGTTTGTTTCTTAGCACAATATGTTTCATTTTATGGAGATGCATGTTGTAAAATTAAGTCTGGAAATCTTAGTTATCAAAGGTATCAAAAGAAATAGGGTAACAGTTTCAAAGTTATCACAAGAAGGTATAAACCAGTGGTGATATATACAAATAAGCATATTAAAGATAGTCTTTTAAAAATGGACTCTTTCAAAGATCATCGTTTAATGTATCTAATGCAACCAGATCGAATTTTGGAAGTAAACATCAGCAGTTACTTGGCAGAACATGTGGTTTAAAGATTTCTTACACAAGGCAACAATGTTGCACAGCTTTACAAGGGCATAAATATAATTTAACACACAGTGATATAAACCTCAACTTGATTTGTGACTGCTGACAGTGTCTAAACAGAAGAAATAAAGGCAACAAGGTTTCCCCAGTGGTTGGAATGCTTAGTGTTAATACTGTGTGCATTTTTTTTAAAACCTGTATTGTAAAGAAGGTTTTCCTCCATTACTTCCAATTTTCTCTGCATCATATTTCAAGGGCATTAATATTTGAGGCATATTTTTGCTAATTCTCTTTTTCCATAGTTGGCTCTATTTGGAATAAAGAATACATTTTCTCCCAAATCTTGAGAGACTAGTTTATGTTGATGTCCAGTGTTCTTATACAAAATAAGATAAATGGATTAGAATTGCTGTTCTTTCTCATTTAGAACTTTAAAAATTGAGAGAATGTTTAAAAACAAAATTGTCATAAATAACTGAATATATATATTTGAATATTAAGTATTCATTCAATAAGTGTGTCTCAATTAATGGACTGCAGTACACAATAAATGTTAGTATATCAATTAGGTCACCAAAGAGAATTGCATTATTAACATTCATTAACTTTGTAACAGATAACTTAATTGTACAAATAACCCAAAGCTATGTAATTAGGATGTGATTATATTCCCATTTCTTTATGACAAAATGAACTTAGAGTTCAAGCAACTGATGCAAGTATAAAGGAAAATGTGAAATGAGGTTATAAATCAACTATTAAATACTTATTCTCCTTTGCTACTGACTAAGTATAAAGGGATGCTTTAATTCTCTGTGTTTTATAACAATTTCCTGGTAAATGACTTTGTGGAATTGAGCCCAATAATAGTCCCCCTTTTCTCATTATAGTCAAAATGTTCTTTCTTATCTCATCATTTGGGAATGTTGGAACTGTTTCCTTGTTGCTTTAGTTGTGTTTATATTCATAGGCTAAAATAAATAAATTTTAAGCCTGAGTATGTATTACCTCCTTTTTTCAACCTTCTTTGGAAATCTTCATTTCCTGGGGGAGAGAGAAGTAATCATTTCTGAAGGACTAATTAGTCTTAAGTCCTTCCTTGGACAAAGAAATGTTAACGATATCAATGTCTGATAAAGGCTGATGAAAGCTTAACTCTTTGTTTCAGAAGTACTTGGGCTCAGGTAGCCTCTACACCTGCACTTCAACATTCTGGAAAAGAGGCATCTATAACAACAAAGCCAGGTTAGTGGAAATACAATAAATAATTGGTTTTCTCTTTCTCTCTTGCTCTATTTAGCTAGTGTGGCAAATATATTTTTCCACTCCATATGATGCAGAATTGAGAATTTTGTATACTTCAATTTGAATAAAGAACTAGTTTGACAAATAAATTGAAGTAAAATAAATATATCTTAACCTAGAATTCTTGAATATAATACAATAAGAAGGAATGAGTAAAGCTTTCTGACTCCTAAATCATGGAGTGAGAGCAGCACAAATTGGTTGTACAATCTGATTCCTTACGGATCATGGCGTGTGTGTGTGTGTGTGTGTGTGTGTGTGTGTGTGTGTATGTTTGTATGTTGTCCTCCATCACTGGTCTTTTGTCCACAAAAGACCACAACTTCGCTTAAAATAGTTGAACTTACCTCTCTTTCTGATAGTCGTTTGCATATATTTTAAATTTTAAATCTACCTGGAGAGTCAGCCTGACTTTTATGCCTATCCCCCAGGTCTGCCTAAGATGAGGTAAAGTGTATCCAGGTCTCCAAGATGCCTGACCCCAGGCTACCGTTCATTTCTACTTCTCTTTAGACATATTTTTGCCATGTATTTGGTTCATTAATGTCATGCTTATTCATTTTTAACAAAGGGCTGGATTTTTGGAAAGGCTATGAAGATATATGTGTTTTAACTCTCTCTAGGAGCTTTAGAGACAGAAACTCTAAAGGTTTGAAAATGTAATTTTAACCCTAATGTTAGGTGAAGTTATTTAGAATATTTTACTGTAGTAACATCTGCTTTTTTTTTTTTTACAATTTTAACATTTTAAGTGAAAAATAGTATATGCACAGAGAAGCACACATGCTATAAGTGTGCAAATTAAATTTTTGCAAACTGACCCAGTAGTTAAACCAGATGTAAATCAAGGATTGAAACATTATCAACATCCCAGAAGCCCTTTCCATTCACTACTGACTCAAGGATAGCAATGATTTTGACCTCTAACAGTATAGATATTTTTTGCCAGTTTTTTCTTCTTTATATAAATCATAACACAGATACTTTTATCAGTGGCTTCTTTTACTCCATACTATATGAGGCTCATCTAAATATTTGCAAGTAGTTGTAATCCTTCCTTCTCTTTACTAGTATGTCATTATGTGAATAAACCATCGTTTATATATCTACTATATTGCTGATGAACATGTGGGTGAATATTGTGAATTGTACATTTTTTAAAATTAGTGTATACATCTGTCTTGGGTACATACTTATAAGTAGACTTATGTCGTATACTGTTTAGATGTGTAATTGTTTTTCAGAAATGACTTCACAGTATACAGAAAGAGTGTGAGCAGTGTAGCAGTGTATGGAAATCCTTGTTAACTCCAAATATATGCTAAAACTTGGTATTTTCTGTCATTTTCATTTTAGCCATTCTGGTGTTTGTAGTAGTATGGCATTGTGACTTTAATTTGCATTTCCCACATGACAAATGAGATTGAGCACATATTTGTGTCAGCGTTCCCTGAAATTTGAATAAATCAGTCCACCAAATCAACTTAGAGGATTTGTCCTGGCTACTTGTTTTTGGAAAACTTATTTCCTAAGATTTTTGAACTATTCTAATATCACTTCAAAAGCTATTAAAATCCTAACATGTTCATGTTGATTGCATCCATGTCCAAAGATTTTGGCAAGGTTTAGTCTGCTGACATTTTATCTTTTTAGATGAAAGATTTTCTATTAAAACAATTCTTTGTTGCATTTTAGCACTTTTTGGTAACATGAGCACATCAATTACAAGCAGGGTCCAAGGGTCCTACAGGTTACCTCTGGTGGGCCCCGGCAGACCTTGTGACTGGGCCAACAGTGTTCTGTGATGGATGGTCATAGAAGTCTCCCATAATATCTGAAAACTGATGGAAAAAACATGGTAATAATAATGGGGGTCTTAAAAAACAAATGAAAGCTTTGCAGATTGAAAACATCACTGCAGGGTGCCTGGGTGGCTCAGCCAGTTGAGCATTTGACTCTTCATTTTGGCTGAGGTCATGCTTTCAGGGTTGTGAGGTCGAGCCCCGTATGGGGGCTCTGTGCTGGGCAAGGAGCCTGCTTAGGTTTCTCTGTCTCCCTCTCTTACTGCCCCTCCCCCTCCACTTGAGCCCTTGCCCTCTCTCTCTCTCTCTCTCAAAACAAAAACAATAAAAAAAGAAAACAACATTTAAAAGTTTATTTCAATAAAGAAAGATAACTGAGTATTTCAATGTGAAGTATTACTTGACTCATTATTATGTCTAGTACTCTTCAATACATAGAGTAACAGCATGACCTTAAGATCTATTGAATGCAGAATCAAAATTATAAAAGGCTATCAAATCTCTATTCATTGATGATAAAAGCACAATGTGTCTTTTAAGTGGATTTTTTTTGTGCTTGAATGGCAATTAAGGACTACCTCTTGGCAGGTAAAAGATAGCAGGTCTACTTATTTTCATGGAGTGCATAACCATTACTTTCTGTTCTAAATTCCATGGTGTTTGAGTCTGCGCAGAAAATGAAACAAGCACAGACCTTTATTTTATTTACTAGAATTTATTTAAGTAAAATCTTAAGTTATTTGAAAGCTTTAGAATGGAGAAATGTTTTGAGGAGTTCATTAATTTCATAGTGATGTATTTGTTTCATTTGGGGTCTTTCTGCTTCTAGTTGGTGTTTGTTGAGGACAAACAACAACCCACCAGTTTTTCATTATGCCAAGTCCTTGGACAAGGGAAACCATCATTGCTTCTTTTTCTTCTATTTCTTAATTTTCAAATTTATCAACTTTCATGGTCAATGGAGCCCAATTGTAGGTGACACAAAGGCTTTTACAGGTATTTTTTTAAATACTTTGTTGTTTGATTGTATTTCCACGGTATTACCCTATTTCAGTTCGTTAATTTTCATATTGGTTTACTAAAACATTTTACTACCTCGAACCCTGTTTCCAATTTTTCCAGCTACTAATGTGTTTGCTGCATTGCTTCTAAATGGCTATATTGTGTTTTTGTCAATTTAGTTTGAACCATTGAGTAAGAGAGATGTGTCATAAGTATGGTGCACAAACATATTACTCCTACTTTAATGCACACCTTGTGGATGGTTGCTTTATTAGAAGTAGTTTTGGCGGTGCTGGAATTTGTGTGGCATGCTTATAAAAGGTATAAAAATCACTAAAGTCCACCCCATTGGGAGTAAGTTACTTACTTAACGAGTAACCCCCGTTAAGTCTAGAGTACTTTGGTTTTGCCTAATTTCCCTTCACGTAAGCTTCTGCTCCTCAATCTGACTTTGAGTTTTGCCAATTCTGCCAGAAGAATGACTTCTCCGCTTGGGAGCATTTCTTTCATTCAGGCTTTTTTTCTTTTGTTTTTGTTTTTGTTTTGTTTTGTTTTGTTTTGTTTTCAGGAATATTCGGTAGTAGAAAGGGATTCTTTCTAACTTACTTTCCTTACTAAGCACCATCTGTCATTGAGGACAGGGATGGAGAAAAACAGCACCTTTACCTTGTCACCCCATTCCCTACTTGCTTACAGATGATTGAGGCTCTTGATATGCCCCCACAACCTGGCTTTTGTGAAATTATCACATTGGTTCACATAAGTCAGCAACGTGGATTTGGCTTCCTGAAAAACTACTCTGAGAACATGTTAGTGACCTCAGGAAATTTCAAGCCTTCTCTTGTTTTCTCAGCCTGCGTTCAAGAGAATATCCTCTTTGTAGAGTCTATTCCAATATCATCTATAATTTTTCCTTCTCACATGCTAGGTAAGCGTCCACCAGATAAACTCTCTTACCATCTCTTGATTATCCTTTCTGTTTTGGTGCCTCCAAATCTTTGCTCCATTTTGATTTTGGCTTCAAGTATCTTTCCCCTCACTGTCTCCACTTATCCAAATTCTGTCTCTTTCAACTTTAGATGAACTGACATCTTGTTGAAATGTGCATCAGTCTTCCCAGCTTCAAAGACTATCCTCTTTGAATTCCTTAAGCACATTTTCCCCACTACATCATACTTTATATGTTCTCATAGAAGATTTGATTACCAGTCTTGACCACATGCACATTCCTTAGCATAGTTTCTAGCACGTAGTGGAATTCAATAAATATCACAGCACGTTGTTTCTTAAGACTTATTTTTTCACATTATGACATCTCTGAAATGTGGATCATTACTTTGCAGTCAATGGCATCTTGCAATCAATGGCATCTTGCAATCACAGTAGCTCAGAGATAGGTGCTAGCCAGTTGTCCTTGCTTGTGCATGCGAGAACTCAGTCAAAACTGGTGGTATTTTCATCACCTTAATAAAGTTGTGTGCATTGTTGTCACTTTATGTGTTGATTTTATTGCCATTTAAATCTTCCAAAGATTACAAAATATTTCACCACTGAAACAAAAATTTATTGTGCTCACAGAAAGGGAAAGAAAGAGAGCAGTGGGGCATCACATCGATAATCATGACACAAGTAGTCTTCACAGGGAAAATGACAGCTATTTCATATTGTCTTGCAAAGCCACATACAAGTGCTGTATGGCAACCAAGAAAGGAAAATACACACTGCAGATAATGTCTAACTATCAATATACATGTAGAGTGATTGCCAGTCCCATGCCACGGAATGCAAACAGAATGCAGTTAAAAATTGCAAAATTGTTTGGAATAGATGAAAGAAAACTCAGTGTAATGAAAGGAGTGTGTAAGTGATTCATGTATTACACAGGATTATTGTTAACTTATGACAGATTTGAATTCACAAGTTCTTTTTTCTTTATTAATGATTCATAAAATAATGACATAATTGATGGCTTATTAAAGTCAAATGTGAAGGAGTTTATGCTAAAAGATTGAAAGAACAGATGAAGGGATAAATGATAAAATCTCTTCTTGATAATGCAATTTTTAAGGATTTTATTTATTTATTTGACAGAGAGAGAGAGACAGCCAGTGAGAGAGGGAACACAAGCAGGGGGAGTGGGAGAGGAAGAAGCAGGCTTCCCGCTGAGCAGGGAGCCCAATGTGGAGCTCGATCCCAGACCCTGGGATCACGCCCTGAGCCAAAGGCAGACGCTTAACGACTGGACTGAGCCACCGAGGCACCCCTTGATAATGCAATTCTGAAATTATATATATAATACCCTCACACAGAAAACAAACTGTTCTTTTGTGATCTAGTCACACACATACAGTAACACGCACACACACGCTTACACATACTTACGTGTATGTGTATACATGCACGTGAAATATAAGTGTGGATATATTTTGTCTATCCTAGATTGTGCTTTTGCTTTACAATATGAAATAGAGATGAGCAATTTTTCTTTTTAACGGGAACATTTAGAGATCAGATGTCCCTCTATGAAATATGTCTATTTTTATAGTTGCCCAATACATAGAAAACGTAATTACTTCCCAAATTCCAGTCCAATGTGTTGTCCAAATACCTGATAATACAAAACACTGCTGGTAACACTCACAATGACAATTAAGTGCTCTTCATGAAGAAATAAAGGACATAAAACGAAATTTACAAGCACATTGTTTATTTGACGTATTTACAATACACTATATTTGTTGAGGGGTATCTCTGTGTTTAAATGGGCCATTTTAACAGTTAAACCAGATTCAGTTTTACCCTACACCTGCAGCCCCACTGAGAGTTTCTTGATTGTGTTTCCTTTCTACTTGCATTTTAGAGATTAAACTTTCTCAGATTCCTTTCCCCTGTTTAATGCTGATATTTATCTATTTTAGCACTTCTTCAAATTTGTGGGGACCTATGACTCATGTATTACTTTATAGCTGCAACCAAAACCAAAATTCTTTTAAGATGTCACTCTTAACAGTTCACTCTTAACAGATGTCACTCTTGACAGTTCACTAAAATTTAGTTTAGTGAATGAGATAAAAAATAAAACACTAAAATGTGAATAGTTTTAGGGGGAAAAAAGGTAAATATCTCTGCATTTGAAATTAGGAGACATTTCAGGTAGAAGGGAGAGAGGAAGGAGAGAAGAGAATGACCAGTTCACTGGGTGGGTGCTTTAAAGACATTTAAGAGCAGAAATGCCTAACAAAGAATTGATTCTTCTTCTTCTATTATTATTCTAGTATTATTCTATTACTTCTAGTATTATTCTATTACTCTTCTTCTGAGGAGTGTCCCCTGCCCCATTAAGTACTCAGACTTCCTTCTCAGGCCCTGTATTTCCCCTTCCCACTTAAGTCACATTCCATCTCAGCTGCCTTGATAATCCTCAGTAAATACTGTGGCACAGAATTATCTTCAGAGAAAACTGAAGGATTGTGTGTCTGTCTGAAAATAGAGGGATGTGACTAGTTTCTCATCTGGGTCTAAGGTGAAAGACTTTACACGCAAAAAAATAGACAATCCATAAGCTAACCTGATTCTGTAGCAGTAGAAAGAGAGCTCCAGAAGTCATGATGAGACTGTTAAGTCCATCTGCAGAAATCTTAAGAGTAGGCACTGAATGTTTTACTTGGTATAGAATTCCAGCGGTTCAAGATGATGAGGCCAACAGATGGTGGCTGAGCTTATTGGGGTCTTCAAAGAAACAGCAAAAGACATCTTGGTTATATTTTCATGACAAGGGCAATAAATCAGGCTGTCCTGGCCTAGTTAGACCACCAGTTTGTCCATGCCTATGCCAGTCGCCTTAGAAGATTATTCCTGTAGAGATTAAGTAGGCCAATTACATAACATGACCAAAATTCTGATGAGTTCTTTTGATAACTTGCAGTACAAGATTAATATTTGTATTATATGCAATAATTGAAGACAGCATTAAAATTATAATCCTTTCTCTATTTCTGAAAATCTTGACTGAATATCTGTCTTGCTTTTAGCTGATTTGGGTGGTACCTGCTTTAAGGATCATAAGTATGCAGTTTTCACATTAAGGATTAGATACCAATCAAATCCAAACCATCCCCATTTTTAATCATAAATTATCTCCTCTCTTTTCAATCCTGTCACTTTCTGCTTTGCTGCAAACTTCAAATATTTAAGGAATAAACTTTAATTTTATTTCATAAGTTTTCTATGGTTTTGATTTTTAAGTATAGGGAAGAAAAACAATCTCTATTTTGTCCTGATTAAACATGTGTCAGTGTAAAGGCATTTTTAGGGTGCAGTGAAAAACATCCAATGAGATTGACATGTTAAAAATGAATGAATTTTCTCCATGGAAGCAATTTATTCAGAATAGCTTAATTGATTTAAGATTGACTGACAGGATGGAGGAGCATCTGCTTGCTGGTGACTTGGAGGTTAATTTTAGAGTTCCATTATTCATGTAATCTCTCGGCATCATCATGTAACTTTGTCATAATTCTTGTGTTTGACTTCATATATGAAATTAGTGTCTTTGTTGGTAGTGAAGCACAGATGGTAAATTTTCTATTGTCCCCATAGTCCTTTAACTAATTTAGAGTTAGTATGCAGTAACTTATTTTCTAGTTTTTGAAAAATTAATTGAGCAATTGGCCTTTTTTCAGAATTCAGTGCTGTTTTAAGTAAACTCTTTCTGATTTTAAAACCAAATTCTTATTAAAAATTAAAAATGACCACTATTCATAGGAAACTATTATTATTTGGAATGAAATTTAATGTCATAAGATTTCATTGAGCCAATTTACATATTCTGGTTTCTTTTAAATACTACACAGTCAGACTTAAATGTGTTTGTATATTTCCTTCCCAAAGTAATGTCTGACTCTTGCCAAGTGGCCATGAGTTAACCTCTAACCATTTACTCCTTTGTGTTTATTACATACATGCATACTCAATTGTAGTTTACTCTGTAATCATCCCTGTAAGCATGTTGAGGTTCTGTATTTTTTCCCTTCTTTCCTCTGTATGTAGGTTAGGATAATTATAGTTTGATCAAAGGGAAAATCATATGAGAGCTAGCAATACACTGACTGCAACATGGAAACATGCAAAGTGTTGGCACCTTTTATTAGACCAAGTTTGAACTGAGTTATTCCTTCCAGGGAAACAAAAAGTATAAAATAGTTCTTTTCCTCTGTGAAAGACATATCAGGTAATTACCTAAATTAGCAGCAAATGTAATATTTTAATAGCTTTGTTATATTTTCTTCATGATAACTTATCAGCATGTTGTTGCAATTTAGGTTGAAAATAAATAGTCATGAAACTCATGATTGGAAAGAGATAAGATATTATTAAGAATACGTTGAAATTGGATGTGTAATTATATCCAGGTAGTGTTACTGTGATGTGAATATAAGAGTAGAAAAATAAGTCTGGAAACTCAACACACATTTTAAAAAGAGAACTCTATGTTAACATGTTGATTTAAAAGGTGATAACATGTCTGTGTGGACATAGTGAGAGAGAAAACAAGATAGGAAAGCATAGAATACATAGAAATAGTATATTTAGTGTCCCTGTTCAATGTGAAAAATTATCATCGGTTTTCTACATAATTTAACATGGTGAAGTTTTGTTTTAAATGCTCTTCAGCTTTGCCTTCCTTAAAAAATTACTTCAGTGGAGAAGTATTATGTAGTATATATGCAAAAAATAAGGTAATAAAAGCAATAGTATTGAAATCATTATACTCTTATTTGTAGTGTATTTTCAGTTTGCAGACTGGGTATACAGAATCTGCCATATGTACAGCATTGTTGGTCCCTGGCATACCATGTAAAAATATTTAAATTTTATTTGCACATATAAAGACTCCTTTAAAAAATATTTATTTAACCCTTTTGATTGAATTTTAAATATGTGAATATCCCTCTAATAACATATGAATAAATTAATTATTTTTAAGAAATTTAAGATAATTCAGTGTGCTTATTTCAATTTAGAAACTTTTAAATGTATAGCACTTTCACTTATTAATAAATTATTTGGTGAGTTTAATATTTCTTGAATAGCAGTAATATGTTTTTAATGAAATCAATTATATTTAGGATTTAAATTATATACAAAAAGAGAAATCAACAAACAGACATTTTCAATCATATATATCCATACACAACTTTTCTATTTTTAGGAAAGATAAAATAAAAACATTTTCATAAATTCAAGCATATTAAAATGAGATTAAATTTTTTTTCTATAACCCTGTCAGCAATTACTATCAAATACTTTAGCATTTTTAATGAGGTGAAATACAAATAAAATTTAACATTCTAATGTGAACAATTCAATGACATTTATTGCACTCACAATATTGTGCAACTACCACTTCTGCCTGATTTCAAAATATTTCATCATTGCTAAAGAAAACCCTACACCCATTAAGTATTTGTTCCCCATTCTTCCCTCTCCCTAGCATCTGGCAACTACTGGCCTACCTTCTGTCTATGCAGATTTATCAACTCTGAGTATTTCATGGATAGTTCAGTGGTTCCCCAAAAAGTTCCATTCCTAGTTATACTTTGAAAACAGATACTCAAGCCAGTACCTAAATGTGTTTGTAGCAGAACTATTCATAATAACTAAGAGATGGGAACAACCTAAATGTTTGCCAGTGAATGAGCACATAAACTAACCATGAGATGTCCATACACTGGGATACTGATATATGGGACAATGTGGATGGTTCTTGAAAACATGCTAAGTGAAAGAAGCTAGCCACAAAAGGTTACATATCACGTAGATTTTTTTAAATACCACTTTAAGAATACTTAACATGAGTTCTAACCCCTTAACAAATGTTTAAGTGTATACAATACAGTATTGTTACCCGTAGGCATAATGTTGTATAGCACATTTCTAGAACTTAATCATATTGCATAACTGAAAGCCTAACCTATGACATCAGTTGAAATAAAGATCAAGTTTATGTAAATATCTAATAACTGTAATCATCCATGAGGTTATAGTCTAACAAAAATAAAAACTGAAAAGTTGTTGTTAAGATTATGGCAACAGCCTTCAGAATTAAGAATCAAATCTTATGATGAAACATAAATTTCATGCCAAGGAAAGAGAATAAGCACTGATATTTTTAAACACTTAACCGTACTTTTTTTTTCCGAGTAGATCAGATTTATTCCAATATAAGTGTATGTTTCTATGCACGTATGTGTAGAAAATATACCAGCACTGGGTGTTATACGCAAACAATGGATCCTGGAACACCACATCAAAAACTAATGATGTACTGTGTGGTGACTCACACAACACAATAACAATAATAAAAAAACAGTACTTGAGACCCACAAACTAATACTTAGTATCCTGAGCCTTCTTTTTCTCTTTCCTCAATTCAGTACACAAATTTCATATTCTGAGAATAAAAATCTTATGATTTGTTAAAACATCCAAGGTTTTGGCTTATTTTATATTATTTACAATTTAGAGAGGTTCTTTTAAATGATGAACGATAAAAGTGGGGGCAAATATTTACTTTAAAAAATTGTCACTGTCCAAAATACAATGCAAAGGTAATTAAAACTAATTCTTTTTACTAATAGTAATACTAACTTCATGGTTAGAGAATGATTTTTCTCTGATGATTTTTTTCCCCAGATCCTGGATCTGAAACTCATCTGGTTCCTATGGCTTGTTACTCACAGATTATAGATATGCCTTTGAAAAGATTTTTTAGAAAAACAATGAATTGTGTTTTTCAATGGTCATATAACATCAGTATAGGGATGTTGATTTTTTAAATCTCTTATTATTCTATTCATCAGCTATTAAGGGATTTTATTTATTTATTATTATTTTTTAATGATTTTTTATTATATTATGTTAGTCACCCCACAGTACATCCCCGGATTCCGATGTAAAGTTCGATGCTCCATTAGTTGCGTATAACACCCAGTGCACCATGCAATATGTGCCCTCCTTACCACCCATCACCAGTCTATCCCATTCCCCCACCCCCCTCCCCTCTGAAGTCCTCAGTTTGTTTCTCATAGTCCATAGTCTCTCATGTTTCATTCCCCCTTCTGATTACCCCCCCTTTCTTTATCCACTTAACTGTACTTAATTAAATACTATATCATAAATATCATAGGTTTTAAAAAATGTTTTTGAGATCCTGCTATGTATGCAATACTGATATATCATAGAATTAAGAAAAAAATCTATATTCCACAGAGCCAAATACACTGTATCAGGGTGAGCTATGTTTTCGTTCTCTCTGTATCTTGTTTGTCTCATCTGTAGATTGAGTTAAATTGGTTAATTTAGTTGTTAAAAACTAAATTGGTTAAAAACCTGAATATGTAAAGTACTTATGTCAATATATATTAGTTATTATCATTACTTCATTATTATTATTATTATAGATAATTTAAAAATATTTAAAGAACATATTATATTCATTAAATACTATATCATAAATATCATAGGTTTTAAAAAATGTTTTTGAGATCCTGCTATGTATGCAATACTGATATATCATAGAATTAAGAAAAAAATCTATATTCCACAGAGCCAAATACACTGTATCAGGGTGAGCTATGTTTTCGTTCTCTCTGTATCTTGTTTGTCTCATCTGTAGATTGAGTTAAATTGGTTAATTTAGTTGTTAAAAACTAAATTGGTTAAAAACCTGAATATGTAAAGTACTTATGTCAATATATATTAGTTATTATCATTACTTCATTATTATTATTATTATAGATAATTTAAAAATATTTAAAGAACATATTATATTCAAATAGCTAAATCTTTAAGTTCTATTTATATTTTTTATACCTCATGCTGTTACATTCACTCTCTTTTGTTCCTCACAAAACCACTTTATGATAGGTACAAGATTTATTCTCCTTTATAGGGAACAACCTGAATTTGGAGATTTAAAGGGCTAACCCATGGATACCTAGCTGGTAAGCCAAATAGCTAGGACTTAAACCCCAACTGTTGGGGGTGATGAATAAGTTCACTAAGATGGACAATGGTATTATGACTGTATAGGTTTCAGAATAGATCAAAGTATACATATTAAATAAGTATCATTAATTATACAACTATACAACTATGTGTATAGGCATACATGTATTTATCATTGTTGGTATATGACTGTTATCAACAAATATACATTCCACAAGGAGAAAAGGATAAAAGGAAGATTCTCAGAAAACCATAAAATGAACACATGTCAAAATGTTATTCAACTCATTAATTAGTAAGGGAACCACTAAGATAGATGTTAAAATCAGTTCAAAATGCATTTGAAGAGCTGAATATTTATAGGCAATTCGTAAAGAAATGTTAACTTTGATGAGTTAGTGCAACACTGGCTAACGTCCTACAGAGTTGTAATAGCAAACTTTGGGATTATTTTGGGGTAAGAAAATTTGCATTTTTATTAGACAGAATCTGTAAGTTTACATCTCTCTTTACAGAATTATAAAATAGCCAAGTTAGTAGCAAGAAGTGCAGCCCAAAACAGCATCTAAAGGACCTCCAGTAATGCCTTTTGTCTTTCCAAGTTTCTCATAATTTTTCTACAAATAGATTTTTTGTCTTTTTAATACTTATGTTATAAATGCTTGAATTCATAATTTGAAGCCTTTGCTATAAACAGCAAAAAAAGAATTTTGAATAGACTCAACATAATTCTCAACAGTTGTATTTTACTAAAATTTTGTCTAGGTTATTTCTCAGAAAACAATATGCCTTTAGGGCATAAAACAAGAAAAATGTGTTTTATAGTCCTGATCAAGAACCCTAAAGTATAATGTACATTGATAGGACCTATGTAAATAATACCTTGCTTATTTGTACTTAGATGAAAAAATTCTTTGCTATGCTTTATTTTCTTATATTACATAAATTAGCTAATTATATTCCTTTTGCTTTCTGCTAATTACCTAAATATTAATAATTAGCTCATTTTCTTATTCAATGTATAGGTTAGCTACATTTTCTCATATTAATGTAAAATGGCCTATATTCTGTTGAAACTCATTTAATATAAATGTGTTTGCTTTCATTGTCTAGAAGTTAACTGTATATAACATTTAAAAGTATAGTTATATGGTAAATTACTTTTTATCCTCAAATGAAATCAGTTTTTACAATATGTGAAAATTTTATTTCCTCCAATTTTCATATGCTTTGTTACTTCAAAAAATATAATTATGCATGGATGAAGAGGGGATTTAAATAAATTTGTGTATTAATGTTAATTAAGTCAGAATCTTGACCTCACATTATCTTTGAATACTTATTGAAGTTACACGATATGTTCACTCACTTAAAAGATATTTATGTAATGTGAACTACGTTCCCGGCTTCATTATAGGCTAAGATGTAGCAGTGAACAGAAGAGACCAAATCTCCTTCAAATCTACATTCTGAGTGTGCAGACCTATTATAGATTAATAAACTAGTAATTATACAGTATGTCAGATGGTCCTAAGTATAAAAAGGTGGGGGGAAAGCTAGGGGAAGTATTAGAGAGTTCGGGATAGATATAATTCTAAATAGGGTTGTTAGGGAAGGTCTCACTGAGGAGGTATCATATTGTGATTTATAATAAGTATATAGGTAGTCTTTGTGTTTATGGTGCAGAGCTTCTAAAACTCCTTGAAATTTCTTAAGTAATAAGAGCTATAAAAGCATCATTTATTATGTTAATGAGGTGAATTCTGGAATTCACCTTAGGATGAGGGCTGGTTAGCAGTGGAGCCAACTATGTGATTAAGGGTTGGAATTTTCAGTCGTATCCCCATGACAGCTGGGGAAGAGAGAAGGACTGGAGATTGAGTTCAATCACCAATGGCCAACGGCTTAATCAGTCATTCCTATGTACTAAAGGAAGCTTCCCTCAAATTCCACATTCCACATGGAGAAGGTTTGGAGAGCTTCTGATTGTGGAGATTCAGGGAGAGTGGCAAGGACAAAAGGGCACGGAAGCTCTACGCCCTTCCCCCATGTCTTGCCCTATGGATGTCTTCCATCTGGCTGTTCCTGAGTTATACCCTTTAATAATAAGCCAGTGATCTACTAAGTAAAACACTTCTGTAAGTTCTGTGAGCCATTCTAGCAAATTAATTGAATTTAAGGATGGGGTTGTGGGAACCTCCTATCTATAGTCATTTGGTCAGAAGCACAGTTGACAACCAGAATTTATGACTGGCCTCTGAAGTGGGGTGGGAGATGTCTTGTGAGACAACTTTTAATATGTGAAATTTGATGCTATCTTCAGTAGATAGTGTTAGAAATGAATTGAAATGTAGGACACCCAGCAGGTGTCCAGAGAATTATTGGACTTATAGGGGAAGCACACCCCCTTCCTAGGCTGGAATTGGGTGCTTGGACTCCTTTAGTCCTGAATTTAGGAAAAAGACCTGAAGGGAAGGAATGAGCTACAAGAATATGCAGGAAAAATATACAGGAAAGGGCTAGTTCAGAAGCCATAGTTAGGAACAGGACTTGATGACTGATGAGTGGATAAATCAAGTCTTTGTTGATAAGCTTTCGTATCTTTAAACTCAGGCATAATCATTGCATTTTTATTATTTTGTTACTGGCAATAAAACAATTCAAGAAAAGAGGATTTGGATTTCATTCTATAAAATATTTTATCTTTCTAGCCAGAAGCAATGCCAAACATAACCATAATAGATATCAAAGCAATCTCACACTCAACATGTTAAACAATTCCTGGATGTGGCATTAATTCAGCTTTGGGAAAGCAAAGCCTAATTCTGATTCATTTGTGCTGGTAATCACTACTTTTCTCTATTCTGAAAAACAACTCCAGGAGGACATCTAAGGATAGAGAGGAATTCATACTCCTTCTATTTGAAAACCACCAAGTTTTCGTGGTGTGATGGTTGTAGGTGTTGTATGAGTAACCATAGGATATGATATGTATGGAGTATTTCATTTTTGAAAACATAACCTTGGAAGCACTCATTTGAAAAGATTTTAGGCCACATGAATGGATGGTATAGACTTATATCCAAGTCATCTTTGGTCATATTATCTAGCATTTTTCCTGTTGACATGTTATCAAAATTCAATTAATGTTTTTGAATAAGCGAGTGAATAAAGTGAAATTCAAATAGGAACCATGCCATATACTTCTTTTGGAGGTATTATTATATTAAGTTGAATAATAAATATATAAAATAACAAAGACACAGAAAATCTATATCAATATGAAATAACAATGAAATCTATTCATTTTTAAATGAAGTTTTACTTTTCATTCAGCCTTTATTTGTCTGTAAATATTTTAGAGCACAAAATAACATTGATGTCTCCTCACCATTTTCTAGTGCTTCATGACATTAAAAAGTACTAAATTTACCTTTAAATTTCTTTTTTTTAAGAGTTATTTGTTTATTTGAGAGAGAGAGAGAGAGTGTGTGTGCGTGTGAGTGGGGGTGGGGGGAGCAACGGGAGAGGGAGAGAGACTTCAGCGGACAGCACTGAGCACGGAGCCTGACAGCAGGGCTCGATTTCACCACCCTGAGATCACGACCTGAGCCGGAAGGAAGAGCTGGGTGCTCAACCGATGGCGCTACCCAGGCACCCCTTTCATTCTTATATCCATTATTTCCTTTCATCTAATGTCTCTAGGCTTAATTACTGTTTCTTTTTCTAGCTTCCTAAGACAGATGCTTAGATCACTGGTTGTAAATACTTCTTCATTTACTTAATAGAAGTATTTAAAGGTATGCATTTCCTTTTTAAGGACTGTTTTAGTTGCATCCCAAACATAGGTTGATTTCTTTTTTAATTTTGTTGTGCAAGACAACATACTCTAAATGAATTCAATCTTTTAAAAATATATTGAGACTTGATAACTCAGCATGTGGCCTTAGTGAATGCTCTGTGGGCTCTTGAACCATTGTGCATTCTCCAGTTTTTAGGTGTAGTGTTTTAAGAATGGCAGTTTGAAAAAAAAAAAAAAAGAATGGCAGTTTGGTCAAGTCAGATTATTATACTTCTATTTCCTTACTGACATTTTTATCCACGTGTTTTCTCAGTTACTAAAAACTAGCTTGCTGTTAAATTGGCAAGTATGATCATGGATTATGGCTTGTCTTTTTCTTCCTATATTTTATCAATTTTCATTTCATATATTTTTGAAGTTCTATAATAATGGACATACACATTTAAGATTTTTATATCTGCTTGGTTAATTTATACTTTTTTTTTTTTTTTAAAGATTTTTATTTACTTATTTGACAGAGATAGAGACAGCCAGAGAGAGAGGGAACACAAGCAGGGGGAGTGGGAGAGAAAGAAGCAGGCTCATTGCGGAGGAGCCTGATGTGGGGCTCGATCCCATAACGCCGGAATCACGCCCTGAGCCGAAGGCAGACGCTTAACCGCTGTGCCACCCAGGCGCCCCTAATTTATACTTTTATCATTAAATATATATATTTAATTATATATACATTATACAATTATATACATATATATACAATTATATATACATTAAAAATATATATATATTTTAGTGCTCCTTGCCTTGAAGTCTATTTTCTTATATTAATATAACACACCAGTTTTCTTATGCTGTGTTTAGATGTTATGCATTTTCCATTCTTTTACTTTCAACCTGTGCCATGAGTCTCTTATAAGCAAAATTTAATTGGTTCTTGCTTCTTTATGTAGTCTAAAAAGCTATATCTTTAATTTAGACTATTTACATTTAATGTATTAGTTGATCTTGCAGGTTTGTATCTGCTAGTTGGCTGTTTCCTTTTGTCTCCACTGCCTCTTTTTTTTTTTCATTCTTTCCTTTTTTGGGGGTTAATCATATATATATATATTTTATATATTTAAATGTATATATATGTGTGTATATATATTTTTTCATTTAGTACTGTATTCTATATGTTTAATTGGGTTATGCATTATATCTATTTGTATTTTTTAGTGGTTGTGCTGAAGATTAACTTATTCTTGTTAACTCATCTCTATCTATCTTGATTAATTTTAAGGTACTTCATGCAATAAAGATAACCTTACCATAATGTAATTCTCTTTATCTGCCTACTCTCTTTTGTGTTATTATTTTCACGTATTTTATTTCTACATATATATAATAATCACAAAATACTTATTATTTTTTTACTATTGTCTCTAAAAAAATGTAACAACCAAATGAAAACAATCTTCTAAATTTACCAACATATTTGACTTTACAATGTTCTTTATTTCTTCCTAAGAACTCTTTCAGAGAGAATCCATTGGCAAGGAAGCTGTTCATATATTGCTTTCCTGGATATGTATTTATTTTGTCTTTGTTTCAGTACTTTAAAGATGTTCTTTTTTCTTTTTTCTGGTTTCAATTATTTCTGATAATCATGAGCTGACACTTTTATTTTTATCCTTTTTTATAATAGCTCCTGCTCCCTGAGACACTTTCCAGATATTTATCTTTACTTTCATTTTTAGCATTTTTTAATAGGATGACCCTAAGTGTAGTTTTCTATTTATTTTTCCTACCATGGTTTTGTTAAACTTCTGGGTACTATATGTTATTGTTAAACAGATTTGAAATAATTTCAGTCAATATTTCTTCAAGTATTTGTCTGTCCTTTTCTGCTTTTCTGTTAACCTTTTCCAACGTATCTAAGTTAGAGGACCTTTTTATACTCTGTTACAAATTATTCAGGTTGTGTTTATTTGGTCTCATTCTCTCTCTCTCTCTCTCCTTTTTCTCTTTGGTCTTTAGGTTCAATAATTGCTCTCTACTTCATTGAACCTTTATTCTGTATTGATTAATCAATTACCTGCTTGTTTTACAGAATGTAGTTTTGATTACAGGTATCTTATTTTATTTGCTTCTATTTTCCGTATCTTGCCTGAAATTGCCACCTCTTCTGTGATTATATCCTTCATTTCCTATGGTTTCTATAGCAGAATTTTATGGTATTTAAAAATCGTTGTCTTCTAACATAAGAATCATCTGTGGCTCTGCATTTCTATTACTTGTTTCATGTTTGATTATTTTTAATTGTATGGTGGAGATTGTAGATGTTACTTTGCAAAGAACTTGATACTTTTGATTTACTCTTAAAAGAATATTGATTTATGTCCTAGAAGAATTACCTTACTGACAGATGACCTTGATAATGTGGAAGCTTAGTTTCAGGCTTTGTTCACTTGACATGTTTCATTGGAGGGGGTGTGCAGGGTTGGTTTTTGTGTTTTTTGTTTGTTTTTAATTTGTTAGTACTGTGATTTAATTGTTAATTCTAAGGGATGGCTCTTTGATGGTTTCAATGAAATCCCAAGGTCTTTATCCAGTCCTTAAATCACCTGGGCTTGAACTTCAAGATGTATCCTTACTGGAACTGAGAAGCTGTCGAAATCTCTTTTCTATTCTATTAGACTTGTATCTATTACTTTACTCGGGACTTCTTGGATTCCTGTCCTTCATATGTGCAATTTAGGAATCAGCCAAGATTTTGAGTGAATTTTGTATGTAGGAACTTTGGGTTTCCCTCCCAAGGCATCTTTTATTTGGGGATTTCTTGCCTAAATTTGCAGCCGCTCTGCTTGGCCTGAGTCTTTATCTCTGTTTTTCAATATAATGATATTCTCTCTTTCTGCATGAACTGTATCACTTGAGTTAACACAGACCAGGGGACAATTAGTTAAAAATTGAATCTTAAACACTGAATTCCACCCTTTAAGGGCCTTCAGTTTCAACCCGTGTGCTGTCTAGTGCTTTCAGATAGTTGTTTTTTTTTCAAACAGAATTTGTAATTGTTATTGGCAAGAAAATAGTCTAATACTAACTATTCAATCATTACCAAGAGTAGGAATTTAATGTACACATTTGAAGGAAGGAGAGACATGATACGCGTGTAAGCCTGTACAGCCCGCACTGAATGGCTGGCAGCTTATTATTCTGTTGAGCAAAGTTTTCACATTTGATTGATTGATGGATTGTTTTAGAAGTGTGAAAACTGGGCAAAGAATTTTATTTTAATCATGTCTTTTCTAAATTTTGGAATGATGTGTATAGAAAAGACAAGATAATGATTTCCCCTTATCCGATCACAATCTCATTTTCACATAATGGCTTAAGCATGTCTTATAAAAACTCATGAGGGAGTTACACAAACATTTAAGGTTTTTGCAAATAAACTGTTGGGTGAATTCATTTTGAAAGTGTAATGATTATAATGAAAAATATAATTGAAGATTTTAGTCATATCCTTGAAAGGAGAGAATCTTAGTCAAAATAGATGCTTATCTCTGGTTTAAAAATCTGTTTTCGTTTAAGTTTTTGTTAGCAGAGATTGGAAAAAATGTCATTTTATCTTTTACAACTACCCTTTCACAGTCTAATATCAACAGCGAGTAGTTCAGTAGTTTTCAAAATGCAGTCTAATTGTGGGAGCTGGTTAAAAATGCAAATATATGTGGAGTCTAGGGATTTGAATTTATAAGTTCTTAGGTGATCCTCAAGTATAAAATTTGAAGACAACTGGTTAAAAAATAGATTATTTTCTAATATGGACACAAATTTGTGATTAATTTTCAAGCGGCTTCTTTTCTCAAGGAGCTCCTAAAATTTCTTCATATCATATCAATAACATGCTAGCAAACAGCCACACATAAAAAAACATAAGGAGGAATTGACCACAGTTGGCTTGAGTAATGCTAACATAATGGCTTAATAGCAGATCAATAGATAGTGTCGAACACAGTAAATCATGGACAGTACACCTCTTGCTTTATGTTACGTGTTGTTACTCATGATTATAACATAGAAGGACCACATTGGCCCTGACATCATCAAGATTAACAAGACAGTCAACAATATTTTAATCACTAGCCAAAACAAATAATAATGAAAAACCAAAAATGACACAATATGGTACCAAACAATATAAATGTATTCAGAGTAAACTTAAGGTAGCAAGAAGAACCTGGGGTGTAGCACGGTTGAAAAGAAGGATAGCCAAGCTCCAAGGACTGTTGTGGCTGGCCCTATTGGTGTGAAAAATGTTCCACAACTCTGTATCTTCATGTCAGCCTACTAGGAGAAGAGTAGATGGGGTCTGATGGTGTGTAAGCAGTAATGAGGAATACAGGGCATTTTCTTCTGTAATAGACCCTGGGGCTTTATCATCTTGGTCTCTTCAGGCAGTACTCACTATCTGGACACAGATCCCATGTGCCCACATGTGGAGGCTCAAATTCAGAAGAACAGGCTTAAATAGTATATTTTTTTTTCTCTTTTGTGAAATTCTGAATAATATTCACTGGAAGACAGGAGTAGATTCTGTTAGTGAAATTAGTAAGATGTAATTTTTGATGAAATTTTTGTTGACTCTTCCTTCTTTGTTTAAAGATAACAATGCTTTATTATAGATTTGATAACTTCACAATATATGCAAGTGAGACACACAAGTTTCTTGCTCCAGAGTGTGATGCAAATGGTAATTTCTTAGGGTTTATATTCATTGTTATGCCACCTGCTGTCATTCTCAAGAATATGTGGATTTCTCTTAGTGTCTGTTCTGTGGAGTGTACCTCTCCCACTTGTTAAATAGAAGCGGGAAAACGACAGTAGTGTAAAAATTGATGCAATCCATATAAAATGTCTAGCTCATTTAATAGTATTATACAAAAGTTAATTTCTTAATTTTAACAAATGTACATGGTTATGTAAGATGTTAACATTCGGTGAGTTGGTGAAGCTCTATGGAACCTTGCCATATGATCTTTGAAATTTTTCTAAAAATCTAAAATTATTTCACTATAGAAAGGCTTAAAAAATGCATCATCTGACACTAAAGAAAATTTAGTTGGGGATCTTCTGATAATTTTCTTCAAAAAAATAGGAACAAATTTTCACAGTTGTCCTTCACTCCATTCTTCCCCCCCTTTAGGGTCCTTTAAATCAGTGATTACCCCCTGGTCCTATTGATGCTCATGAAATAGGCAGTGGATAAATGCTTGCTGAATGAATCAGTCCCTTTGATGTATTTAAAGAACCTTTTATTATTGGGATTTGTATTGCCTTGAAAGGTGCTCCTAAAATTTTCTTTTGACTCACTTAAGTTTGAATTGCCCCTGACCTGCCACATTGTGTGCTTTTCGGTTCTCTTCATAAAAGAGACCTAGGATGATTTAAAAAGGTACATACTGTACTCACCCCTCTCCCCTTCAGCTGTTATAATGGATTCTTTGAACTCTGCTAGTTATCTGTCCCTACATGGGTTTTATTTTACTATCTGGTCTTTGATAAGAAATGATAAAAAAGTGAGGCAGTCATTATTTAAGTTAGTATATATCAATACAGATCAAAATAGTGTAAATTGGGTCACTGACTAGAGAAAATAAAAGGGCCTATTGGGTGTAGTACCTGATCTTAAAATTCCTTTTGAAAGGCTTCCTGGGCTTTCCCAGGGTTTTCCCTGCATTCCTCCTCATCATCCAGGTGAGTGTGTTTGGCGTGCTTGATTTGCATGTTTATTGTACACATATAAACCTTCTCCTTCTCTTGCTGGTGTTTCAGTCGAAACTTTCCTCTGTGTTCTTGATCCGTTCACTTATTCCATGCTTTTTACTATCTTAATCCTTCAATTATTTTCTCTTGTGCTCATCTTTAAAAACACCTTCTCTCCTTTCAGTATTTTCATTCGGCCATTAAAAAATACTGAGAACTCACTGATTCCGGAAAACACACAATGCCTCCCTGTGTTTTCCACATCAAATTAAAAAAAAAAAATCTCGAAAGCAGTGTATACTCATTATCTTTATACTGTTGATTTCGGAACTACTGATTCTTTAATTCTCTAGCATTTCTGTCACCATTATTGTACTGAAGGCATTCTTTAAAAGTCCCAATTACTTACTAGTAACCAAATTCCTTAGTTCTTATGCTCATTGATGTCTCTGGACAGTTGGACACTATGGAACCCCAGCTTCCTGGAAACCTTCATTGCTGACTTCTGTAACATTCAGACCGCCTGGAACAACTCTGACCTCAACTGCACCATTTATTTCCTCTGATTCTGCCCTTTCTTCCAAATTTTCATGGGTTCTGACTTTGACCTTCTTATTACTCCTTACCTGTACTCTTTTCCTTCCCTACACAAACTATGTGCTTTGGCTTTACTGGTCACCTTACTAATCATACATAATAACTCTGAAATCTATCCCTGGCCTTCACCTTGTTCCTGAGTAGCAATCCTACCTTATTGGACACAGCTGGTGTATGTTTCTGCCAGAACCTTACATAAAGATTTCAAACTCAAGTTATCCAAAATTAAATACATTTTCTTCATTCTATGAACTGATCCTCTTCCACGTATTTGTCAATGTCATTGATGTAAAAATACTTCTTTTCACAGTTTCAGTCCTTTTCTTTAGCTTACCTTAAACAGTTGTTCTGTATTCAAGATCTTTCAGATTTCCCTGTAGTTTTGCTGCCCTCCACATTTCCACCTCTGCTACCCTTTGCTGCGCACACAGTACCTCTTGTAGATTCCAGTAGTCATTTTATTACAGGGTGTTCTCTTTGGTAGAGTCATCTTTTTGAGACATTATCTTGAACTAATAGGTTCAATTTAAGCCATCCAGCCCTTAAAACGCTGTCCTTAGATCTGGAGATGGAGTTAATATCCTTAGACTCTTTCTTATCTCAACAGAACTTATTTGGTTTTGAGAGCCTCCTTTTTAAAATCATTTCTGTAAGGTCTAACTTTCTATGTTCAGGGGTCTGACCAATAGCCCCCAAACTATAAATGCCGCTTCACTGCAGTGTAGGAATTTTTAGCATGAAGATCCATAGCATTAGCAGCCCTGTGAGCTCTGAAATTGTATTCTTTTCTGGATGTCTGTGCAAATGTACACATTTCTGGGTGTCTGCTAAAATATTTTAATAGATTCTTAAAGACACAGGAGATCCAAAGTAGCTGCTATCCCTGAGGTTTATCGATGTGAGTTAGATATGGGAAATCCTTTAAAACATAAATTTGATAGTGCAGTCCCCTGTTTTATAACCTGTTGTGTTTCCCTTGGCTCTTAGAATGAAAACCAAATTTATGGTATGTGACCTATAACCCTTGAGTGGTAAGTCCGTTTTGAAATCTCTGGACTGGGTTTGCATTGCTTTCCCTCTGGACCTGTGGCTTGAAAACATGACCACATTTCAATCCCTTTAACAAGCTACACTTTCTCTCACATCAGGGTTCTGCACATTCTTTTTTTCTGGTGGAACTGTCCCCATTATCATTCTGCAAGCTGCCCCCACCACCCCTTTCTCTTAGTTACCTTCTATCTCAGTCCTCATCTCAGCTCAAACACTGCTTTCTTAGTTGGGTCCGTCCTGACCCTTCAGACAAAATCTAGTTCTCCTCTTTCATATGTTCGTAATGGCCTTCCACTTTTATTCCTTGACATGTATCACGCTTATAATTATAAGTTTGAATCACAATTTCATTTATATCTATTTCTCCTCTTGTAGGCTTGGGGAAGGGGGGCAGATGTTGATGGGTTAATTTTCATTCTGTTATTTGTATCACCTAAGACAGAGTCTGACACTCAGTATGTGTGCAGTAGATTTGTTGAATGAACACATGCTTTGATTTAATATTTTGGAGCTTCTAATTTGAATGTGTAGCAACATTCACACACCTCACAGCATCCTCCACAGAATTTTAATACATAGTAAATCGTAATTCAATAATTGCCTGACGAATGATGAGATGTTTTCATAATAAAGAAATGCTGCTTTCCAGAAGACAGGTACCCTAATCTTATGTTCTTGTTTTTATTTCCCATATGTAAAAATGCTAAATGATCTAATTTCTGGGTCAGTTGTTTAAAAAAGTATTTCCAAAAAGAGGAACGCTAATGATCATGTTTAAGGCTTTAGAAATTTCACACATTTTTCCTATCTCCTTAAGGTGTTTGTGCACATGAAATATGAGAAGAGCTTATCATTTGATTTTTCATATCCCTTAGCCAATGTGAGTTGATATGCACAGAGGATAATGAGACCATATACCTTTCCTCACATTTTAAAGAATTATATGCATGTATCTCATTGTATGTTAACTGAAATATGGAAGCAGTAAATACTGACAGAGAGTACTTAATTGCTTCAACCATCATCCTGGCACAGTGAGCCTTTCATAATTCTTAATAATATGTTTTTGATTATTTGTTGCCTGAGTGCCATATCATAATAACTTACATGAAAGTAAGCATCCTTACGTATAGTCATATGCTGTTTTATGTAAGTGAGCGATAAACTGATAAGATTACACTGGAGTTAAATAATAAAAAGTGATACACACCCATAGAGAAATGAACATTTTCTCAGTTATGCTTCTCCAACATTGGGAGGCATAGTATTTTCTGTCAATAGATGCCTTTACTGACAAGTCTGAGATTGTCTTGAATACTCATAGCCTTATAGTGTTTGAACAATAATATTTTGTCTTATAGAAATGACTTTAAGAGCAGCTGTTATTATATGTTGATAAGTTAGAGAGAATATAAGAAATTAAAGCCCACAAAAAATATTTTATCTATAGTAAAAAAAAAAATCATTTGTAGTTTGACAAAGCCTATTGACTAAACTCAGTATTCTGGGATTTACTGAAAGAGAGAGAAAATGGAGCTTTAGCAGCCAAATTATCATAGTAAGAGGGCTAGCTATCAAGATGCTAGAATCTCGTTTTGATTTTGGTTTGATGAAAGTTGCCCATGAACGTGTGTAGCTTTATTGAAGAGCTCCACACATGCAGTGCCACTTACCTGAGCTAGGAATCAAGCAGTGTGACCCTTGGACTTTCACAAGTCCGTACACTCTCCTTGACTGCCTCTCACCCAGCCTCCAGGTGACAATGCAGTTCTTAATGATGGAAATTCATAGCAAAGATGAAAGATTGAATACGAGTGTTGAAAAAGAGGGGGTAGATAGGCTTTTTCATGATAAGATAGTAACTGAATGTAATGAGAGCTTCTTAGGAGTCACAAGTTGTTCTGTAGATCCTTCACGGACTGTCTTAGCTAGTCACAATGACGAGTGGACTGAGCACTATTGTTATTATTCAATATTACTATCTAATTTGATAATATGAGGTTCAGAGAAGAGTGAAGCTGGTCTAGGGCCACGCAGTTGATGTGGTAGACTGTGGGCTAGAACCTAATCTCAGATGTAAAAAGGCCAGGCTTCTAATCATAGCTCAAGGATGAGAGGGAATACCAAGGTGGCCCTTCATGAAGAGTGCTGCCACAGGCTATGTGGGAAAACTATTTTTGAAGCTACTTGGTTTAAACTGTATTAGTTTGTTTGTTTGTTTGTTTGTTTACTTATTTCTTTATTAAATAAGTAGGACCCAGAGCTATTCTATTGAAGTTGGGCTTTGGAGAGTTAAGATAGAATAGGAGCCAGTAAATCTTCTTAGCATTCTTATCCTTCTTCCACTCCCATTCTCTCTCTTACCAATCTACACATACAAAAAAGAATGAACCAAACTCATAAATCCCATAAAAGCTATCCTTAATCTGTCCCTCTTTTAGTGTGCTTATAAAAAAAGGCCAATAGCTTTCAGTGAAATATGATATGGACTGACGCAGAGAGCTCTGCACAATTTTTAGGATTTGGCTTGGCAAAATCTGTTTATTTCTCAGGAGCAGGAAGTACATACAATGAAGTAAATTCATCCAGTGCGTAAACAATTTATAGAGTGCAAGTTTTTCTGAGAAATTGACCGGTACTGCTATATCACCAATGTACTTTATATAACAATTGTCAAATGGCTATTTTTTCCCTAATTTCCAGAATCATAAATAGAAACAGTGCCTGCGTTTTTGATGCTGTAATTAAAAAATATTACACTATATAACTTTAAAAAATTTTTTTAAAAAGTGAAAACATTACTAAAATTTTTCTTGCCTATTTTTAATTTATCACATTTAGAAAACTCTATTACATTTTATATTTTAAAAAGTACTGTTGCAACCTAGAAGTTCACTCTTTAGCTCTGTGATCAAGAGTTGTTACAATATATACTTCAGTTTTCTAGGGTTTTTCCCTGTGCTTGGGGTATGTCAAACACTAAGAAGTATTTAAAATAATGAATTATATCTTGCATCAAATACATTTGTGCCAAGATCTTACACTCATAAAGGACACAACAGTCTTTCTTATTGAACTGGAACTTGACCTTATCATTTAAAAACTATATTTTGGGCAGATACTACATAATTATTGACAGTAGTGGGGGATATGAAACTTATTGTTTTATTATGCCCTGATAAGTCTTTCATCAGTGTCCCACTGAATAGCTATACCATGAAAATCTGGAAAACCAAAATGAAGCAAAAATAGCATGAATACACAAATGGCAAATCACTCCAAAATGTACTATACATTACACATGAGATTTCCCCCCAGCCTCAATTAAGTAAAAAGTATTAGAGAAAGTAATATGGTCCATGGGGTAAATTCAAGTTGAATGAAAAGACAATCAAGCTGCTGATTGATAAGGCCACTATTAATCCGTTAATGCAGATTTGAAGAAAGACAAATGGCAGGGAAATCTTCGATTTAAAGTGTATAATTTTAAAACTATTCAAGTACATATTAATTGCAAAAACATATGTTGTGTTTAGAATTCACAAAACATGTGTGTGAGTGTGTGTATTTTGAAGTGAAGTTCAGAGGAACTTGAAATTCAAGTCTAGACAATAAAAATTAGCACAAATCAATATTTAGTAATATTCCTTTTTTTAAAAAAAGATGTTTATTTGAGAGAAAGAAAACATAAGTGGGGGGTAATGGTAGAGGGTGAAGGAGATTCCCTGCTGAGCAGGGAGCCCAACACAGGGCTAGATTCCAGGACCCTGGGATCATGACCTGAGCCCAAGGCAGACGCATAACTGACTAAGCCACCCAGGTGCCCCCAATATTTAGCAATATTCGATCAATGAGCTTAGGAATTCTCCTAACTTTATGGGCATGCTATTGATTGTAAATATATGTATCCCAGTGCAAGACAGATGGAAAACACTACTCTTAATATTAAGAACATTGTCTTTGGTACGTAACTCCATTTCTAACCTCTTTTTGCTTAATGCCATGCTAATAAGTTTCTATGGTATAGATACTAGAGTTTTAAAGTTTCTCTTAGGATGTGAACTGTCAATAAAACTTAAAAAAAAAAAAAGAAAGGGAAATAACACACTCCTAACTATTTAAGTTACTCAGTGCTAATAATTAAAGTGTGTAAAGAACAATCAACTTGTAATTTTGGGTTCATCTTAGATTTTCCAACTCTTTAACACAAATGCGGCATTTATACAGAACCTTAATTACTAGTTTGGTAATGTTAGTGTTAACTAGATATGTCTGAGTCATATTAATTCTCAGTAGAATAGTATTCTCTGCAAAATAATTCCACTGAGAAAAGGAAGTTTCATTTTTCAAATGTGGAGAGAAAACTAAGCCCAGAAAAGAAAGAACGATTTTATTATATTTAAAATAATTTATTATATTTAAAATAAAATAATTGAATCAGTCAGCCTTATTGATTCCATAAATTTCTGTTGAAAGCCCAATAGATACAGCTATAAATACACAACAGGTAGACACATATTGATTTATTTAAAATAATTTACAATGTATATTTCAGTTGTTTTAAAAACCAATTGAGCAGTAGCCAGAATCAGGAAATACAATGCCGGTTCATTACATATTCCATGGTGACTGAAAGAAAAAAAAACAAACAAACAACTTTCTGCTTTTAGGAAAAATAAACAATTATTTGAAATAAGATATATTACAAATGAGCCATCTAGTTCCTGTTTCATTGATATATTGGGGCAAAAGTGTTTAAATGACAAACTTGTAGTAATACTTCAATTATACCACAGCAATGGAAAAATATACATATATTTTTCTAACATTAACAATTATTTAAACAGAATAGGCACATGAATATTTGCAGAACACTAAGTGAAATCTACATTTAGGAATAGATTCCTTTAATGAGCGAAAATTCACACACACAATCGCATACAAACACATTTAGAGAACTATCTCTTGAATTGTTTTTCATTCTCTCCTTGAGTTCCTGTTTTAATAGTAGAATTACATTTAGTAATATGTGTTATACTCTATAAGTCAGTTTAGCCAAATTTATTCTAAATAGTTTGTCCACAGTGTTTTGAAAACAGAAAACACTGTGTTGAATAGCTACAACCTCTTCATTATGTAACACACTCAGCTTCCTGTTTTTACTCTTGTGGGCTTAAGCACAATGTTCTTTTTTTGCTTCATTTTTGTTCACTTGTATAACAAAGACAGGTAATTGAGGATGTGGATCTATCCCTGTGGGTATGTTCTCTCCATAACTGTTGTATATCTTCTTATTACTGTGTCAGTTTTCCTAGACAGATTGTAAATTCCTGAAGCTAGGATTTTTGTTTTATTATGAAAAATTTTCTCTGATACCATTTATCATAACTCGAGATCCCTATCTTACATCAGGTACTCAATACATTCTATATCCAAGATTTAAAAAGCATCAGGGGGCAGAAAATGTAGAAGCCAATTTGAACTGATAGCTAAAACTACTTTTTCAAATTTCTCTTTTGATGTTTTAAGACCTTGCCAAATATATGACTTGAGTACCTCTTTTTCTCCCTTGTGCTTCTATTCATTTTGGTAGCAGCTCAATGGGAGGCAAATGACTTGCATAATCTACAAACTACATAATAGAATTATGCATACCTTGTATTTTATTTTAGTCAAGTTCTTTGTAGCCCTTGCCCACAGCAGGTATTTAGGAAAAGTTACTAAGATGGAATCACTGGGGGTTAGGCAGATTTTAAATCCACTTGATAAGTATGTCTTAAAGATTAATAACATCTCAAATCTAAAGGGGTTCCCAGTCTTTGCAATCTCCTTCAAATTAAAGTTTTACATAGCCAGATTTCAAAAGATTTATCAGGCATTGTCTATAAGACAGAAATGGATAATTGTTCATGTAGTATTTTCTTATTTTGTTGTGACTTTCTCACCATTTTCCTGCATTAGATTTAAATTTTAAAGAATTAAAGAAAAGTTAGACGTTGTGTTTGTAGGGGTAAGTAATTATGTTCAAGTCAGGAACACATTTCTTCTCAATTTCTTGTTACCTCTCCTGTGCCATGATCCAGAAATGAAAACTTCCATAACTCCCTTATGTTAATTTAGAGAAAACCATAATTAACTTATGAAAAATGCAATTCATGCTAAAGAACTGAGAATCACTGAGCACCTAATTACAAAATCAATTATTTTTTTCCTAAAATTTTAAACTTTGGAAGAAGAAGGTGTATTTATTGGTCTACTATGGCTCTTTGTGTTTTTTGATTTAACCCATATTATGGTGTAATTTGAGCACTTGAACTTGGTTCTAGATATTGAGGAACTGTGCTTTGAAAACTGGGTTGGGATGAAACTAACAACTATAGTTTAAAATAAACGGCAAGTAAAATTACTCCACTATTTCTTTTAGTAACTGGAGAGTAAAACAATGTTTTCTTAAACTATTTCTTTGCCATTTGAAAAAAAGAAAATTTAGGGGGTTAAAATTATGAGTTAATACCTAATATTATTAATATTTGCCAACATTGTTGAATCCATACTTTGGCATTAATTGTTCTACATATTTCTTCTGGACCTACACCCTTAGCATTGCATTTATAATGCTTACTCTAAGTATAATGGCACAATTTAACCTTAAATAGTAGAATTCTCTAATCCTGAAGACATAATAAGAATTCCAAATTGAGGAATAAAAAAAAAAAAGAGTTTTTTATGGAGAACATTATGCCTGGTTTGTTTCCAGAAGCTCTAGATTCTTAAAGAAATATATTGGATCTAATCCTTGTTCCTAATGATTTTATTCTCTAATTGAGGAAATAAGACAAGCATGAAATAGTTAATAACAATTGGAGATGTTAAATGTTGCAAAGCATTTAAGTAAGAACAGGTTGGAAGGAGATCATGTTGTTATTTTTCTTGTATATGTATCAAAGGGACAAGACATGCCTTTTAGGTCTGACAGCTGGGTCTCTCAGCCTCACAGGGTGTAATTACCTTAAAAACCAGGTACTATAAGAAAAAAAAAAGAGTTCTTTATGGAGAACATTATGCCTGGTTTGTTTCCAGAAGCTCTAGATTCTTAAAGAAATATATTGGATCTAATCCTTGTTCCTAATGATTTTATTCTCTAATTGAGGAAATAAGACAAGCATGAAATAGTTAATAACAATTGGAGATGTTAAATGTTGCAAAGCATTTAAGTAAGAACAGGTTGGAAGGAGATCATGTTGTTATTTTTCTTGTATATGTATCAAAGGGACAAGACATGCCTTTTAGGTCTGACAGCTGGGTCTCTCAGCCTCACAGGGTGTAATTACCTTAAAAACCAGGTACTATAAGAAAGAGAAAAAAAACACCGTGGTAACAATAAGTTTGAGAAACAATGGCTTAAATAATGTTAGATGTCTTTAGCAAGACATTAAAAAAATACTCTACTGTACATTGGAATATTTGAAAAGTAGACATAGTATATTTTAAACTACTTTTTCTTTCTTCTTTTTTCTTTTTTACCTGGGCTTCCATAGAATTCATTTTAAGAAATGCTATCTTAGTTAATTTTCCATGGTTCATGTTGGAACTCAATCTTGATGCTTAGGGATTGAATTTTGTCATTAAGCAGAAACTGGAACTGTCTCTTAATAATAGATTTGAATTAACCAATCTCATAAGACTGATCTATGAAATCAGAATGCCAACGATTTAATTAAGAATGAGAAATATAACCACAAGGGAGACCAAATACAACCCTCTGAGTAGTATTCTTTCTCCCCATAGGCACATAGCATGGGAAATAAATTATAATTACAAGTCTAGTTGGTGAACATGAAAACAAAACAAAGTAAGGTAAAAACATCGAGGTTTCAAGTGTGTAAAGCCTTTTTTTTTTTTTT
>NC_048231.1:94506954-94565419 GCF_002007445.2 Ailuropoda melanoleuca
TATATATCTTTATAGATCTTCCCCCTTCTTTCTCTCTTGCTCCTTTTGTGTCTGGAATATTACAGAATATCATTTTAGAGCCTCAGATTAGACTAAGAAGGACATCATTAGTTCAGCGGGATGAGGAGACACTTTTTTCTGCGTGGTGATTGGAAGTAGGACTACATCCAGAAAACCTTAATGATCTCTCAGGGTATGGTTCCTTTTTATGTTTGCAAATCCAGGCTTCAGTAATCAGTCATTTCACTGTATTTTTGCTGGTCTAACAGAGGTTTCTTTTCCTCACACCAACATACTTCGGGGGAAACTGGTTGAAGGAACGAGGGATAGAAATCTACATAGAAGTCAGGGAGCCTCTTGAAAGATATGGGATCAATATTGCCCCTTTTCTTTTGTGATTCAATACTATTGAAAAATTCTCTGGAAATTTGGTATGTTTCTAATGGAGAACATTGGGAAGAAAAATGTGATCTTATGTTTTCAAAGGAGACACACCCTAAAAGGATCTAGATCCAAATTTAATCTAAGGACCTAGAGGTTCATGGAGTTCCCCCACATCTGCTGCCCCACCAGAGTGCTTGAACTTTGGGAACAATGGAGAAGTAGTGTGGGTGATCTAAAGATGTTCAAACTGGCAAGAAAAAGATTGTGATAGAATAAGAATTAAGACTGTAGCATGATGAGCAGACAGTCTCCTTCTTTCTGGCTGATGTTTGAAAGCAAGACCATACCCAAAGCCTGCTAGGCTACATTAGAAATCTTTTGGGATAACAGCAGAATTTGGAGAGACACACTCAACTACACATAAATGAGAATTAAGTAGTCACTTGGAGAAGTGAGAGAATTATGTCTATATCTGTTCCATAAATTGTGGAAGAGATTGATATGTTATGAGTGCTATGTTATAAAAGCAAGCGAGGAGAACACTTTAACAAGGAAGGCATATTCACTAAGGTAAGCAACGTTTGTAGAATAGTCAGGAAAATGAGACCTGTGGAAAATATCTGTCATTTGAGCATTTGAAAGTCAATGTTGTATTAAAAGTCTTATTAGAATGATAGCAACAGAGTCTTAGATGGTCAGAGATTAAGCAATTAGAATTTTGGAAGACCAAACTATGGAAAGAGCCCAGGTGTCCATTGACAGATGAATGGATAAAGATGTGGTATATATATATAATGGGATATTACTCAGCTATCAAAAAATGAAATCTTGCCATTTGCAATGGCATGGATGGAACTAGAGGGTATTATGCTAAGCGAAATAAGTCAATCAGAGAAAGACAATTATCATATGATCTCACTGATATGCAGAATTTAAGAAACAAAGCAGAAGATCATAGGGGAAGAGAGGAAATAATGAAACAACATGAAACCAGAAAGGGAGACAAAGCATGAGAGACTTAATCATGGGAAACAAACTGAGGGTTCCTGGAGGGGAGGGCGGTGGGGGAATAGGGTGGTTGGGTGATGGGTATTGGGGAGGGTATGTGTTGTGGTGAGCGCTGTGTGTTGTGTAAGACTGATAAATCACAGACCTGTACCCCTGAAACAAATAATTCATTATATATTAATTAAAAAGAGAGAGAGAGACTTTAAAAAAAAAGAATTTTGAAAGAAAGGACTTCTTTCAAGCAGAGACTACTCTTTGAAAGTTTTTTTTTTTTTTTTTTGTATGTATTATATGTATAATACATATATTTTTAAATCATTATGGCCCTTTAAAATACAGTATAGGTAATGACAAATAACAATGTGTTTTTTTCCTAATAAATTCTACAATTAACTATTGAGCTTTTAGTATGCATTTAGCACTATGCTATTTGATAAATAGAAATGTTAAAAGAAAAAACGTGCATGAAAATGTTTGATGAAACCGTTTCCTAAAAAAGCAAGATGGGATGAAATCAAGTTGACATTCTAAGATAGCCATGAAGTCCAGCTGAATTTAGAAATTGGAAGCATAACCGTAAATGGAAATAACTTGGGCTTCAAAATCAGATTTATCTGAATGTTGCTTTGGTAGGTTTTTATAATAGAGTGGGGATTTCACAGGGAAGAGTTGCACTCCCTGGACCAAGGTAAAGGAAGAGTGATGTAACTTTCATTAGCTGATGATGAAAGTCTTACTTTTCTAGTAGCTATGAGAATGATGGAGCAAAATGCCTCTATTTAAGGAAGGCATCAAATAACCAATAACTTTTAAAACTCGTAAGAAAGTATTAAATTCATGCTCAAGAACTTACAGATCAGAATTTGTTTTGCATGCTTTGATAGGCCAACATATAGAAAACATCACCTTCATCTCATTATTGCATTCCGTAACTTTATAACTTAGTAACATCATCATTACAAGATAAGCGTTTTGTTCAACTTTCATTTATAGATGCAAAAAGTGAAGTCCTAAAACACAGACTAATTTCCTCTACTCTATTCAGTTTGAGAGAATTTGTGGCAAACTTAGGTTTGTAGTTCAGGGCAGTGAGTTCCAGCCCACCCTGTTTTACTGAACTGAACTTCAGGTTTTTAATGTGTGTGATTGTTTATCTTTAGTGTATGGCATTAAATTATTATTTTCTACAATTTCTGGAGGGGTTTATAAATTATATATAAGGTAGAATCATTATGTTCTATCTGTGTGGACTAACTTGTTTATTTGTGCTGATTTTGATACTCCCATATCTGAAACACAGTTTTTTTCAGAATGCATGGTAAACATGCAAAGTGTGGTTATTTTTTTTTCTTGACTAGTTTTCATATATGAGTATTTTTTCAAAATTCCAGAATTGCATTTGAGTCCTGTCAGAAATAAATAAACAACCTTGATTGAATACTTTAGTCTCCTTCAAGCTCTTTGAATTAGATTATTCCTGTCTGCAACTTTTAATTCAAATGGAAAAAAAAAAAAACATAAGAGATGTGACCTGATTGTTAATAGTAGAAGTGTCTGATTCTGGTACAACTATATAAACCCTCCTCACATTATACTTAAAGTATTGACCTTGCAAGATATATAGCAATTTTTAAGCTATGTATTTGTGCACTTCTCCAATTAAGCACCTATAAGAGGGAAGAGTCAATTTAAAGTCAGACAGTCTTTTAGAATGGACAAGTCTATATTTATGACCTTGATTGCATAATGATTTGATAATGTAAGATGGAATTTTTCTGCAGTAGTTTTATTTTTATGTTTCTTCCCTGTATAAATATAGGAGTAAAGAATTTTCACATGAATTGTTGTCTGTGGTATGTACAGAATATCAAATAATTTAGATGAATATTTCAGTAGAGACTTAAAATCATGTTGCCCGTTTGTTTACAATCGGAGACATGATTATTGCGCTGCTTTTCCAGTTCCGAGTGCTTCGGGAGCTTCTGACCATTTCAACAAACGTACTGATACTGATAACTAGTATGTTGCCCAAAGCTGTATTTAAAAGTATTCTTTTTAGTATTCCTACTAAAAGTGAGGAATTCTGAGACCCAGTTTTAGAGTTCACATAATTATCTTTCTGTTTCAATTTACATTGTATAAACATGTATTTTCCCCATTGACTGATTCTTTCTAGAGTTTGCATGCAATTGGGCCACAAATTTAAATGTCACTTCATGACAGCCCCTGAGTAAATATGCATACATTTTTTTTCCTGATATCTGTATCTCATTTACTTTTAAGGAGCATGTGTGGGTGTGGGTGTGTGTGTGCGTGTGAGAGAGAGAAAGAGAGAGAGAGAGAGATTTTCATAGGCACCTACCTTAGCCTGCATAAAATAGACTATCCCAAATATAAAAATGAGTATGATACAACAATATTTATAGTAATTTATGGCTATTTTTGCCTATTTAAAATATTTTTATGATAATATACTATAAAAGGTCCTGTGAAACAGATTGACTTGGTGTTAGAGAGCCAATTGGAACAAAGTTTCTTTTGTTCCAGCACTTACAGGAGGAATTAAAATTGAAGGAATCATTGAACACCTACTGGGGTCCAATCCACTTACCAGATATTTCACACATATTACACCATTTAATCTTCACAGCTATATTAAGTTGGCTTTACTTCCACATTTTAAGGAGGCAGATCTGAGAATTAGATAAGCAAACTAACTTGCTTTGGGATGTCAAAATGAGTGATGTGACCTACAATCTAAGCACATGTCTGCTTGACTAATGGATCACTTCAATATATTTAAGTTATTTTATATGCTGACACTTGATTTAGTGTGGGGAGTCTATCTCCTTCTAGTCTTTATTTTTTATATTTTTATGGTGAAGTGGTTGCCTCATTATTTCTGTAACACCGTAAAACCTCTTTAAACTTGAAACATTCCCAAGGTTAGGTATACTGTCTTTGCTTTGGTGGGCAGAAAGATTAGCGCTATAAATGAGTTTCAGAATGAATGCTTATGAATGGAAATAGAGAACAAGAAGACAATAAGAACAGAAAAACTGTCAAGGCAAAGAGAAAAGCAAAGGCAGCAATGTTTATTTACAGGCAGTTCTTGCAGGGGGTTCGGAAGGCTGGGGCTGGACACCACTCTGCTTCAGCCATACTGTTTCTTTTCTGAGAAGGATCTGCCAGTCTGAATGCTTTGGGCCAGGTTACATCCACTGGGTAAACCCCCTCTCCTTGTTGGAAAGGGACAGATGGAGAGGTCTGACTTTTGAGGACAACAAAAGAAGAAAGATCATATTAAATCCTGCACACCAGTGCAAAGCTCAAGGCTTTATAAAAGTTTTCTTACTGAAGAAACGATACAGTACTTCCACAGGGAAACAAAAAATCCGGCAAAATCACAAAAAAAGAAAAGCTGTCATTATCAAAAGACACTTTAATTTAAAGTATATTAATAAATGCACCATGAACTCCCAATAAAGGAAAGGTGTCAGGCAGTCACCTGAAGCCTGTTATTCTTTTCATACTTTAGGCTCCTGTGCCACTTTTCACGTGGTTGTGAAATTTTCGTTGTTGATGACAGTTATTGCTCACCTTCCTAAAATTGGTCTTTAAAATGACTTTGTGCTTTAAATGCAGACAGAAAAATCCTTCATTCTGGTGATCAGTTCCAAAGCCTCAGAAACAGTGCAATCAATCACACGTAGTGCCTGATGGATGTGTCAGGCGATAAGCGTCGCTATGGCTGTTTCAAGGCCACTGACTTGGAATCTGCAATCTGACTTGATTCTTTTAAAGGCTCTGGCTTTGGGGTAAACTAAGGGTCAGCGAGTGTCCTCTTCTGCACGGATCATTTGAAACACCAAAAAATCAAGTTAAGAAGATGGAATATTGATTTAGAAAGCACCTTTAAGTTATTAATGATTCCAATAATTTCAATAATGAAAAAATGAAATTTCATTTAATGAAAGCATTTGAACTTTATTCATTTTTTTCAAATGCCTTTATAATGATAAATTTGGCAACTTAAATAAAATCAACAAATTCCGCGAAGAACATTGCCCCAACTTTCAGATAGTCTAGTAGGGTTTTATATATACTTTTAATAAAAATGGTATATATTTAAGGTATAAAATATGATATGATGTGCATATACATAGTGAAATGGTGACTATAGTTAAGCTAATTAACATATTATCTCCTTACATAGTTGCCATTTCTTTTTGTGATGAGTGCATCTAAAACCTATTCCCTAAGCGTATTTCCTATATTCAATACAGTATTATTAGCAATAGTCATCATGCCTGTACATTAGATCTCTAGGCTTATTCATCCTACACAACTGCAACTTTGTACTCTTTGGCTTATATCTTCCTATTCCCCACACCCCCAGCCCCTGTTAACCACTCTTTGGCTCAGCTTCTATGAGTTTGACTCTTTTTTTTTTTTCTTTTAGATTCAACATATAAGTGAGATTATACAGTATTTATCTTTTTCTGTCTGGCTTATTTCAGATGGCATAATGTCCTCTGGGTTCATCCGTGTTATCACAAATGGCACAACTTCCTTCTTTCTCATGGCTGAATAATATTCTATTGTGAATAATGTTATGTTGTATGCTATGTCTGTATATTCCTTATCCATTCGTCTATCGAAGGACAGCTGGATTGTTTCCATACCTTGGCTACTGTCAAAAATGCCACAATGAACATGGGAGTGCAGATATCTCTTAATACTGATTTCATTATTGTTGAAGAGTTTATTACAAAGCATTTATAAAAAGGACATTGTATTCAATCTTGATAAGTAGTTTATTTCCCTGAATTCTTTATTGTTTCTATGAACAATGGCAGAAAAAAACCCTGTTTACATGGTCACAGCCTTGGGTTTAGAGATAAATTAAGCCAAGACTAAAGAACAAACAAATTCAAAATGAAACGAACAAAAGAAAAAGCAACAACAAAAAATATTTATGAAAGCGACATTTCGAGTTTGAAAAATCTAAGCAATGGAAATATCAAAACTATTAATTTAAATTATCCATTTAATTTTTCATTTTTTAGTTTATGGAGACCCCTAACACTTTAAACCACATTTTCTAATACACACGATAACTCTATTTCTATTGCTTGATTTTTTTCTGTCTTTAACTTAGCTTTCACCATTTCATTCAAAAAATATTTATTTCATGACTGGTATGCATCAGACATTAAAAATTACATTTTAACTTCTGAGACCAAATGACCAAATATTAGATTTTGTGCTTATAAAATATTGCTATTGAGAGATCAGTCAGAATTTAATATTACAGACACATTTTGACAACAAAAAGAATCCAGTCATTAAGCACTGACAATCCCCATTGTTATTCTAAATCCAGGTAAATCAATAAGAAGTTTTACATCCAACTTAGAGAAAGAGCAACAGCCTTTAAATTAGTCCTCCACATGAAGAGGTAATTAGGTGCCCACTTTTGGAGAGGTCGAACCATCACCAATTGTACAAATGCCTGGTTCTGAAGCCACACTCATTAATGTAGTAATGAGCTGTTGAAATAGCAACGCAGAGCAAATCTACAATGAAGGGAACTAATTGGCTTATGGATACTTTCAACTCTCCTGCTGTTATAGAGACAGATACTCCTTTGCATAGGATGGACATTTTGAATTGTCTTATTGGTGAAACATGATGCTCTGTTCACAGGTCTTGCAGTCATGGATTTCTGAAATCTTGAATTCTAGATCTCCTTATGTTTTTCAGCGTTTAAAACAAAATGTCCCATAGAACTTTCTTAGCATTATCCAGAGAGGTATTTTTGCTGAATAAAACTGGGTCTTTTGGGGTTTCATTACAGAAGACCCTGTTCACAGAATGAGCTCATCTGTTTTGTTCTCAGCTGTGAAGTCAGCTAACAGAGCCCACCTGGAGAGTTAGCCATGCTCCACTACATGGCTCTAGACCAGTTCAACAACCCTGACAAGCCATCTTGTAAATATAGGTCCTCTAGTAAGAGTCCAAAGAAAAAAGAACTAACATTTCTGTGTCATTCATGGAGAAGACACCTAAAGCACGCATACCTCTGATGGTGGCTGAATGCCAAACCCTTTGCATTATCATTGTTATGACGTGTATTGATAACAAGTAACAGCAGCTTTGTTTCTGTATTGTGTCTTGAAGTACCTAATCTGGTCACATAGATGTAAATTCTGTTGGATGGGTAAGTTGTAATAGTAATTTATTTCCTTGCAGTTGGGCATTTAGAAACCAGCCAGCTAGGGGCTACATTTGTGTGTCCGTGGCTTCTAGTCTATTTGACTTTACTGTATCCCTCCCTTCTGAATCTAGAGCTCCTTGGTGCCAGATACCTCTCTGTTTAGGAATCAGTTCATTGCTCCCTATCATTTATCTCTTATTCCCCTCCCCTCACCGATTTCCTAGTTTTGAATCAATTTCTTTCCCTTATCAGTGTCTAGATTGATTTCACAAACATTTACTAACCAATACTTTATGGTACGCCCTCTGCTATAGGTTGAAAATCAGTTACACAGAGCTTGGGAAGTGCATAGCCTTGTTTTCTAAATGCAAGTATGACATAAACCAGTGGTTATTCTCTAAGAGTTTCTAAATTTACGCATAGGAGGTCATTAATATACATTCTAGTTTAATGGATTAATGCCCTTCTGCACTGCCAAGAAGAATGACTTCCTGTACAAATGTTCTGATCTCCAGCTTAGCCCTGATAACATAGTCTTCCTGGGCTTTGCAGATTTGATGCATTTGGCCACCGTCCAACACCTAGATAGGTCATTATGGCTTGTGTATAATTGGAATATTTAATGCAGCTAAAAATGATTAAATAACAACATTATGTTACATGTCACTATTAAACCTTGATGTAGCCCCATATTAACACGTTTCTTGTCATTTTGCTTTGTATTCTATAGCAATAATATGCCCTGGTTTATTTTGCTTATTAATTTTGCTATTTGCTGATTTGATGAATACTGAAATGGATTGAAGATTAGAATAGGAAGAAAATTAAATAATTGGAGAACCAACCACAAAAGACTTTCTTTTGAATTTCACTAATTAGCAAACCTCTATACGCTTTACAATCATGTTTCACAATTCAAAGTCATGTTTGTCACAGTATTTTTAACAAGTAGATCTTAGTTAAAAGATGATAAAAGAAGCAAAATTAGAAATAATTTATATGTAGAATTCAAATCTCTTGACTTTTTTCATCTTTAATCAGTTAAATTCTGATTTGTTGAGATGCATCCTGTAGTGAAAACATTGTCATTTTAGTTAGATGTTTCTCATTTTTTTCATTGTTTTACTATATATTTTTATCTTTTTGTCTAAGTCTTGATACTGAGGGAGACTTTGTATTATTTAAAAATAACTTTTATGAATCAACTGGACTCTTCCTTCATGAAGTGACAAGCAGGTACAAGTCAAAGAAAAAGAATCACATCAGTTGGGAAAGGTAAAGGGGAATTAGTATATATTGTGATACTTGAGCTCAAAGTATGTCATGCAAAGAGACACAGGTGATGGTTTTCTCTTGCCATTTGCAGCTAAATACTGATGGTAGTAATAGCAATTATTATTATTATTAATATTAAATAACACTGATCTTACCTACCTACTTCCCTATCTACCCATCTACCTATCTACCTACCCACACTCAAGAAAAGCCTTGCAAACACTAGCATCAAATTTGTTTTCTCTGATAAGATATACTTTCCTCCTTTGTGCTTTGGAGTATGTCTTTAGATGGGTGGAATAATAAAATGTTAACAAAAACAGTAACAGCAGCAATGTTTTTGATTTATGGTTGTGGCATAGAGCTCACTAATTACAAAATACATTATTTCTTTCCCTAAATTATCAGTAATAAGCTTAGATTCATTTCTGTTTTCAGGCATAAAATGAGCAATATATCAGTCCAAGAGAGTCTTTTAAAGACAGATTTACATAACAATGGGGTAAAATTAACTTCTCCACAAAAGAAGACCAAGGTTGAATTGACATGAAATGAATTAAAAACTCTGCTTCCTGGCTTTCTCCTGGCAGCAGTTTGCCAAAAATCTGCATTGAAAAGTGTTGTCATCTGCTTATTTCGTAGAAAGGCTGTAGAGCTATGATGTAAATATTTTTATACTATGAGGTTTTAGCAAGAAACAAGTATAAGATGATTAATATTGCCCGTATATTTTACTTCCAGTCTGCAAAGTAATCAGCTGTAATCAACTGCCTTAGTCTCCAAAGTCTGTAACTATAAATCTGTACTGTCTGCAAATCTGTCATCATTGATGAACTGAATTACTGGAACGTGGAGATGATCAAAGCATTCATGATTTTAAGATAGTAGAGATAGAAGCCATAGAGATTTCATTTTGATTTTTGAAATCACATTTTCAGTAATTTCTGTAGCCCCTTTTATTTATTTTTATTTTCAAAAATATTTATTTATTTTAGAGAGAGAGAGATTGAGAGAGAGTGGGAGGTAGGGGCAGAAGGAGAGGGAGAGAGAGAATCTCAAGCAAATTCCCTGCTGTGCATGGAGCCTGATGTGCGGCTCAATCTCAAGACCCTGAGATCATGACCTGAGCTGAAATCAAGAGTCGGATGCTCAGCCAACTGAGCCACCCAGGCACCCTCATCAGTGCTAGCCCCTTTTAAACACATTGGGTGTTAAATGAATTTATATCTTTTATAGAGGAGTACAGCAATTCATTTGTTTCCCCAAAATATCTATTCAATGACCAGATAAACTCTTACTCATAACTAGCTAAATTAACAGAGTTGTTATAACATTTATACAGGACACAAAGTTCAGATTTTTCCATGTTGTTTCATGAATGAAGTACATCCTTTTGCATTAAGTGAGACCTTCCATTCCATAACAGTGTCAACTGGATATGACATCATCTTGAAAATTACGTATTACTGATGTCTACTCGGGGAGATTCCAGACATCAAACAGAAAACAAAAGACATGTGGAGGATATCATTATATAAAACTATATTGACCTATGATTATGAATTCGAATAAGTGGAAAACAATATTTGGATGATGGAACTAGAAAGAATCCAGGCTTTAATATAGATACATATTTGGGCTCTTTCCTAGAGAGGCAGCTCTACTTTCTGATCTCTGATCTCTTGGTTGAGCTTAGTCATGGGAATACTGGGACTAAGGAGTGACGTCAGAGGGGGAAGCAATTCTTTCACATAGAAATTAATATTGAACCTAAATTTATCATGCATTACTAAACACATCTTTCTCAGTAAAATATCAAATTCACTTTCTTCCATTGTTTTTGCTGTGACTCCTATATTTCAGTTCTACTAAAATATACTTCTGTCAGCACTCTCATTAATTCTGTTGTGTTTATAAATGCCATTCTTCATTTAAATTATTCACAATGTTGGCAAGCAAGATGTTAAGTCAGAGTTTGAGTCTGAGTTTTCTTGGCTTCAATGTTAGCACTCTTACTGCAACTCCATTTTGCTTCCCTTAGAAGGGAAACATTAGTCATATTTGACAGCTCTCATATTGGACCATGATGCCTAATCCAGCATACCAAGTGGCATGTTCAGTTAAACCTACTTAATCCTGCTTTTATCATATCACTCAAAGCCAAGTTATTGAGTGGATTTAAGTAGGCTAGTATTACATAAGATCTCCCTTTACTTTCTAGTTTCTGAATAGAGATGACTCATATAAAATGCTTAGAAAACAGAATGGAGTCTGCCATATTAATGGACTGCATGTATAATACACAAAGCAGGAATAGCTTCAAACCTTTCCAAGGAGATGGAAAGCTGAATAGAATTAGTGGTTCTACAGACCAAGAAGATAAATTCTTTGACTTGGTTTGTATAGGAAATCCCCTTTATTTGGGACCTCTGTCTCCTTTGTGAATGACTTATGGAACTCAAGAAGGTAGACTGTGATAAGAGAAATGGGGAATAAGAGTCCTCATGAATATTTGCTTTCAGTTTTCACTCTAGGAGTATCAGGGTATTTATAAAAATTGTTATTCATGGCAGGATTTACTTTGATGTAGTAGTAAGAATAGTACACATATGTAAATAAATCCCACAGCTACTGCTAAGACATTTAAGGAAACTTCTTACAGGCATTTTCAATAGTAATATATGTAGATCGATACTTCATACATGCTGGGCAGTCTTCCAAGCAGCTTACAAATATTAAACAAAGTATATGTGATAATTCATTAGAATGGTCTATATTAGATAGTTCAGACAATATTATAATCAGGACAATAATGGTGATGAGGATGATGATGGTGATAATAATTATAATAAAATAATTATTTTTAATAAGAAAAATATATTAAGTATGATTGTATTGCTTAAACCTAATTGCTTATACCTCATCTTAATGCAGTGAATTTCAGCCCTGGCCACCTTCTAAAATCATGGAGGTGTTTATCATCTATCTATCTATCTATCTATCTATCTATCTATCTATCTATCTATCTAATTTTTAAAATTTTTTTTAGATTTTGTGGAAGTTGCAAAGATAGTACAGATGGTTAGCATAGTTCCTTGACAGAGATTTCTATAATGTTAATACATTATATATTCATGACACAGTTATCAAAGTTAAGAATTAAGTTTGGCACAAAACCATTAACTAAACTACAATATACAGACACTATTCAGGTCTTAGCAGTTATTCCACTAATATGTATTTTTCTGTTTCAGGATCCAATCTAGCCATTTAATTGTTATGCCCTTTTAGTCTCTTCCAATTGATGGCACTTTCTCACTTTTACTTCTTTCATAACCCTGACACTTTGAAGAGTATGGTTAAGTATTTTGTAGAATGTTCCTTAATTTGGGTTTTCTGATGGTATGGTCATGATTAAAGTAGGATAGCTAATTTTGGGGGAAAATGTCAAATAATTTGAAATGCCTTTCTCATGGTGTCACACCAACAGGTCATGGTGCCAACTAGGCTTCTCACAAGGCAGGTTAACGATGACGCCTGGGTTGAGGTAAGGTCCCACTGTCCAGTGACTGTTTCTCACTTATCATACTCTGTGAGAAGTGAGTTCAGCCTTCATCCAGGAAGGGCATAAGGGAAATTAAACTCCACCTTCTAGAGGAAGGCACGTTAAAAAACTGTAGATAGATCTTAAAACCATCCCCATAATTAATACCTATAATTGCAGCACTTATTATGTTCCAAGTACTCTACAAAACACTTTTTAATTTATAATTTAATTTTCACAGCAGGCATTGTCTTTTTTTTTAAACCTCTCTTGTTTGTTCAAATTTATTTTAACCTTAAAATTTATGAACCATCTCTTTTCTAGCAATTATTTCCAAACACCACATATTTTACCCCCACCTGAGTGCATGCTCCTAACTTTCTCTGCTTCTCTGTCTAGACCAAAATTAATAAACTCAAACTACTCGGATTCATTATGAATCTTTATCCTAATCATGGAAAACAGCAAAAGCCCAACAGTTTATCTTTAATGAAACAAAAAATAACAACAAAAAAAATAAACCACCTTCACCTCCCTGGCCTTTACAGTCTTACAACAATTAACATTTCCCCTGCCTTCTGTCTTGTTTCACTTACAGAAAACCTCCAAAAACTCATTCACATTACACTTTTTGCTCCCATAGAGTCTGTCTTACTGGCCGCTGACTTCCATCCCCACCACGGTTACCAATTTTCTCTGTCCTATATTTCCTATTTCCAAAGTCACAGCTTAAGCCGCAGCATTTTACCCAACTTCTAGAAGCATTTTGCAGTTTATCATTTCACTCTCTCCTGAAATGACATTTCCCCCCTTGGTGTACACTATGCTCCCTTTCATACTTCCCTATCTTTTCCACCTGTCACACTGACCACTCTTTTAAAGTTTTCTTTACTGGCCACTTTTCTTCTTCTAAGCTCTAAATATTTGAGTTCCTTCGTAAATAATCTTGACCCTCCTGTCTAACAATTCATGTTTTCATTCAGATCAAAATCACAAAAGTAATGTGTCCCAAACCAAATCTGTGAATTTCCTCTCTTAATCTGTACCTCATCTAGGGTTCTGATCTCAATGAATGGCATCATCATTATTCACTAGTTTACTCAGATTATAAGACTAAATGACATCCTTGACTCTTTTCTTCTCTAGTAACCAGTATCCAACGTCTTACACATTCTATTGGCTCAACCTTGAAAATATCTTCTGCACAGGACCACCTCTCACTTCTTCCACTGCCACTATGCTAGTTGAATCCACAAATATACACTTAATAGACAAACACTTTTTACTAGGCAATCTCACAGCTGATTTCCCTATTTACACACTTACTCCACAGTTGGCTTTTCCACATGGGTGGCCAGTGTGGTTCTGTAAAAATATAAATAACTCTTTTATACTGCTATTCTCAAAGTTCTCCAAATTTTCTTTCTTTTCTTTTCTTTTTTTTTTTTTAAGACTTATTTATTTGAGGGGGGAAGGGGCAGAGGAAGAGAGAGTCTTAAACAGTCATGCTGAGCACAGAGCCAGACATGGGGCTTAATCTCAGGACCCTGAGACCAGAACCTAAACTGAAACCAAGAGGCAGACACTCAACAGACTGCACCACTCAGCACCCCTCCAAATTTTCTTTTTAATCCAAAATAAAATTTAAATTATTATCATGATCTGTAGGGCCTTATGAGACCTGATCTCTGGCTGCCTCACCAAGTATATATATATATAAAATTACAACTTCAGAAGGGCTGCCTTCACCACCCTATCTAAAATAGCACATGTCTATTACCCTATATCCCCTTATTCTGCTGAATTTCTCTTCATTACACTACCATTACTTGACATTATGTTATGTATTTTCATTTTGTTATGGTTATTTATCTTCACAATAATGTAAACCCCATCACAGGAGTGGTTGTGTCTATTTTGTTTTAGGCTGCATGCCCAGGGCCTAGGAAGGAGCTGGCGCACAATGAGTATTCAATGGATATTTGTTGCATGATTTATTAAAGAAAAAGATGTAAATAATAAAACAAAATCAGTATTATTATAAAAATAATAAATAAAATTAGTAAATGAAGTTAACTTTATTGTTAGATCCATGATTACCTACTATCCCTGCTTTACTTTCTGGGTTTTCCCTTTCTTGCTTTGGTCGTATCTGATTTAGTTCCCGTCCTCAGTCTTACTATCCTGCCAGCATCTGAGGTGCTTTAGTGAGCAGGATTTGCCTTGTCACAAGGTTATTTTAGAGACAAAATCTGGCTTCTGAAACCTGGCCTCCACGGAACTTATGAAGCTCTGGTTTCTATTCAGTAAATAGGCTGTGCTATGACCTCTTAAGACGTTTATAATAATTAAATGAAACAGGCACATGAAAATACTTTATAGGCTAAAAAAGCCCTCAGAAGCCACAGGTAAATGTCTTTAGTGAAATAAATCTGCATAGCAAAAACCTAAATCTCTATGATTAATTATGTTCCTTAAGTAAGAGAATGTAAACAAAGCATCTTAGGTAGTGTTTTGGATACCTGGTTGTTCCTTTTCATACCACTTTCTGCTTCCTACTTGTCTCACTTTCTCATCTTCTTCTTGAGCATTCTTTTGCAACAGGAGCTAGAAATAACTCTGATTTTTTTCTTCTTCGGAATATTGTATGGAATTGGTACTTATGAATTTATTGATCCTTAAACTCCCACTGCGAGTTTACCTGATTCATCCATCTACATAAACTTAACTGTAATGGTTTTCACCTCATTCAGAAATGAATTTTCCCCTTGAAACTGTTTTTCTTTTGCGAATTTTAATTTCTTTTAATAAAACGGTAATAATTATCCAGTGCTTATAATCTCTACTACTATTTGATGGTGTATCTATAATACTTTCCGTTATAGAAGCAGGCTGAGCATAATAAATGCTACATAATGTCTCATATCAAGTTTTACACGTTTATTTTACTACTTTAATAAGTCATGCCTACCACCAACGACAGCAGTACTAAATCTAATACAAAGATTTTTTGGTGTGCTGTGATATTTTACTTTAACATTTCATAATGAAACATATTCTGTAATTTAAGTATATTTTTCATTACCACCAAAAGCAGATTTTTTATTCTCTTAGCACAATCTCAAGTGTTCTGTTTGCAAATGTCATTTTAGATAAAGTTAGCAAACAATCCTGTTCTGTAGGAACAAGTAGACCAAATAAAAAGGGCATATTCATAACTCACCTGCCATAAAAGCACAATAAAACAAATTAGATCAGAAGACAATATATGAAAAAGTGTTTTGATATAAAAGTCTAGAGACAAAGTTTATTGTTCTAACTTTACTTTTAATTGGCAATGTGATATTGGGAAGCTCAATTAATGTTCAGATATTTACAGTTTAGAGATCCGATCTTGAGTCAAAGAATTTGAAAGAATTTGGTTCTGAATCTCAGCTCTGGCACTGTTGTCATAGTTAAGTTACTTTCTTGAGACTCTAGTTTTTCATCTGTAAAATGGGCAGGGTAACACCTACCTTCTCAAGATATGTATGAATACAAAATGTGACATCTGTGCCATATAATTTCGTGATTCATTTATATATGCCATTTTACTTCCCTAAAATTATTAATAAATATGAAATGAGGGTTTAATGAGAAATTATATTTTCTGGTATTATATTTTTGGAACCACTATTAAATTAATAAATGGCTTAGTGGTTAAACATGACATTGTAAAAAAAATGCAATGGCTATATTATAGGGTTCATATAAATCTCATACTGAAAAGTCAAAAGCAAGTGAAATTATAAAATTTAAATGCATACATGTAATATGCACTAGCTATTTGTGATTTAATTATAGGAAAGCAGTGACTACATTAAATTAATGTTTAATTGAATTAATGTCTTGAATGGTTTCATTAAGCAAATTTATTTTATTTAAAACAATTGGCTTATTAAACCAATTAATTTTATTAAAAAAATTAAATAACTTCATTGAAATCATGATTTAAAGTACTATATGAATTAAATTAATACATTTAATTGATTTTGTAGGTTTTGTTATATTTATTTTTTTAAATACTTTGGTTTTATAATGGCATAAGAGTTGAAACCATGAATATCTAACACCAGCTTTTATATATGAATATTTTAAATAACATTATAATTTAAAATTTTTTAATTTTGCAATGAAGTTTTCCATCAATTTTTCAAATTTTTGAGAGTTCGAAAATATTATAATTTACTGCCTCCTTTATCTATAGACAGTTATGTTTTTAATTCATCCTTGGGTATCAAGACAAAACTTCTAGCTCTTGAAGAGTATTCCTAGTCTCTGCCTACAGAAATTGCTTGAAAAATATGCATGAGTTTGTTTATTTATTCTAAAAACCAGCATTTATTGTACATAAAACTAGATACCGGAAACACAGAGGAAAAGATAGAATTTCCTGTCTCAAGTAGTTGCTTTCTAGGTGGTGGAAGAGAAGAACCTTTGAATTTACTGCAGGATGAAAGGAATAATGGTATTTTGCTTCTCTGCTTCAAACTGGGTGTAGTAGCTAAGGTCTAAGTTGTATCTCTAGACCATTGGTATGCACCTATATCATCACTTATTTCAGTCCCTCTGATCTCAGGCAAGTTAGGTCTCCAGGATTCAGATATTGGAAAGAGTATTTTGTTTTGTTTTGTGTTGTGTTGTTTATTTGTTTTAGTATTTTTTTTTTAATTACCAGACAGTACTGACTGGAGTAATGTTTTCCCTCTAATATTAACTCTCTGCATTTATGGATATATTGCTTTTAAATTATTATGTCCAGAAGGATAAAGGGCAGAGGAAGCAGAGGTTTCCTTCTTAAAAAGTGCATTTTCCAGATCATGTTGACCTCATTGTATTGCCTGCTTAGAACTATACTGGCATTGCCATGGTGTTCGTGCTGCTTAGCATGAAGATAGAATCAACCAAACCCTCAGATCATCTGCCTCTTGGGTGGTGATGACTTTGGATCTCACAGCGATTCTAAATTTTCCATGGTCACTTAATACGCAAGGCTTGGCAGACATTACAGAGGCCTATCCTTTTAGGACTTTGAGATATATTTTAGGCAAAACAGTCGCATTTTGTGAACAAAAAGAATAGAATATATTTGCTCTGATTTTAATGAAAATGAGAGTCATACACAGTTGAAACTTTTCCTAACCGACGTCAATTTAACTAATTCACTGGATCAACCTATCCACTCCATTTCTTCTGTGAAGCATATGGAATGATGCTCTTGGCAGGCTGTGTTCTCACGGCTCGTAGACCACTCTCTAATGTGTTGGTGGCCTCTGCTCTTATCAGTTGAGCTGTGTGTTTATTGAAAGTTAGTCACATTTGTTCCCAAACTGGTTAATGCCTGCTGTTCTTGTTATTGCAATTATATAACTTAATTAAATCTTACATGAACAAAATAAAAAGAAAGAGAATAAATGTTTCTAAAAAAAATACTGAGCCCTTTGGAATCCTTGATGTCATGGCACTGAATATAAAATTGTTAAACTAGTTTGCTATACAACTATGAAAGCATAAAAATGTGCACGCACACCACTTTAAAGAATCCTGAATTGGAAACTGTAGATGATGAGTTATGGGTGATTTTTGCTGGAAAGATGAGTCAGAACCCCTATCAACATTAATATTACCAAGAAAAGGCCCCCATATTATATAAAATGCTGTCATTTTGTTGAATAAATGCTCAGAAAGATGTTTTCAGCTAAAATATTTGAATTCTGTCTATATTTTTCATGATTCTCATCTTTAACTAAATTTTGGTAAGTGATCTATTACCAGTCCACATATTTTGAATAATAGGTCACATTGTAAACAAGAGGGTGGAAACAGGATAAAAAGAAGGGACAGGGAATGCACAGCTCATTAAAACTAGTTATATGAAACAATTCTTTTTAAAATAATGGAACCAAGAGAATTTGGAAAAAACCTTTCACCAACATTAACTCAAGTGACTACCTACTTAAAGTGGAGAGTATATTTGGAGACTGCACTATCCCCCAGAAATTCTTATGAAGATAAGTATTTGGACACCCATAGTATTCTGGAATTTGAGCCACAGGCATAACACTTTTAATAATACTGTCCTGATACTTTTCTTTTTTGTATGGTTTATCAATGTGTATGTTGTATATACAATACAATAGATATGTGTATATAAAATGTATGCATATATGTGTTTGTATTTTGTGTATATTTTCTTCATTCTACAGGAGCAAAGGTTTTAGTCTGGCTACTTCTTATTGAACTCAGTATTTGAATATAAAATAAATTTAATCAAAAACCTATAAGATATCCAAAATTTCAATAAAATTCAAGAATACTTATAAAAATCTTGAAAAGTAAACTCAATAAAATATCACTTTTTTAAAAATGATGCTTTATGAAAATACTACTCATTAAAATAATAAAACATACATCATGTCGAGAAAAAGGTCAGTGAGTTTATTAGCAATGAGAAATAATACACAAATTCACAAAATGTTTAAATCAATGCATCATGTAAATATTTGTTTTCTAATAAAAATTAGGTCAATTTATTCTCCCACAAGTCAAATGACTGGAACATGAGAAAAACATATCTCTGTATTTCAACACACATGTATACAAAAATAAGTAATTTTTGTTTTTGTATTCGGAATCAATGAAACAAAATACTTAAACATAGTTCTTAATTTCTACCCATTTGATTCAAAATATATATAATCATATAATTGTATCTTATATTAATAGTAAGTGATCTTTTTTCCAGTCTAAACAACGGAGTTGAATTAGCACTGCTTTTGTTAGTGTTATTTCCTTTATTTGTTTTTTAACAAACCACAAGTTTCTAAAAGGCAAAAGATGTAGGAGCTTAAGATTAGATAAATGTACATTACTTCTCTTGTTATTTTTTGTATCTTGTCAATGTTATTGAAATTTTAAAAGCTTCCACTTAGTTATATGTTGGAATACATTTCTCAAATACAGCATATATGCTTAGAAGTTTAGAGATCAGAAATGAACAGTTGTACAAACTTTTGCAAAGTGAACACACCTATGTAACTGTATTCAGGTCAAGAAAAACACCATTTCAATGATCCATAATGCGTCCTACTTCATTAAAGTCACTACTCAGTGAAAGGTAGATGCTATGCTTACTTCTAACACTAAAAATTAGGTTTGTCTGTTTTTAGAGTATAAGTAAATAGAATCATACAGTTTTTAATCATTGTGCCTGGAGTTTCTTGCTTATTGTTTGAGATGGTTCTATGTTGCTGTGTTAATGCTATATCATTAATTCCCATTACTGTGTAGTATGCTACTGTCTACTGTCAGGAGATATGTTCTTACTTCCAGCTTTTGTCTATGTAAACATTTTAAACATTTTAGTGTGTATTTTTAGTGACAATTTGCATGATATACAAAGATAAATGGAGTGTTATAACTGGCATATCGATTTGCTCAATGAAAAATCATAATGTATTTGTCAGTAAAATTGACTCACTCACGTGTCTTTGTATTATTTACAAAAGTGTAAATAATACATTTCTTGTACCTTAAGCTAAAAATGCTTTTTGTATTGGGTTAGGCAACAATTCTCCAATATTTTTGTTCTGATTAATATCACAATGTTATTAGCATGGGAAGCAATATCTGAAAAAAATCAGAGCACATGCCATAACTTATTTACACTAATTAGGGAGGTCTCAGATTTATCTGCGGCCCCTGACAGCTCACTTAGGGTGTTACATCTATGCCAGATACTCCTCACCTTACATGAAATATTGATTAGAAAAGATGTTTTACTTCTTTAGGAAGTGAATGAATTTGATATTTCTGTGGACTTGCATTGTTCTATGGTATTTCTGAATGGTGGTATTAATTAAGCAGCACAAATTCATCTATAACTGACCAAGCTGAAATTATGTCTTCCCTGCTATATTAGGAAGGTCAGAAATGAAGGAAATGAACTGACACTGAATTATTTCAATTTCATTTTCACTCCAGATGGAATTTAAGAAGTTAAGATTCCTAATAAGGAATCTTATTCTACCTCCTACTCGTGGTAGGGAGGTGGGGGAGGGGTGAGTTTTGTGCGCGTGCACAGCTAGGCATAGTAAAGAAATGAAGCTGCTGATAATAAGAGTGTCCACAGGCAAAAATAGAGTGCAGCCAAGCTTATGATGTGTAACTCTTGTATTTTTGGAGCAGCTCAATTCATAGGAAAAGTGCTAATTAGAGGAACCATGCTAAAAAGTGTTTCTTATTTACAAAATGATTAGGCTTTCCCATGATTGAATTAAGGTTTCCTTTTCCTTGTCCCTCTCTTAAACTCATTAACATTTACAGTTTTGTCAGGGTTATAAAAGATTATCATTTGGATCAGCTGAAATAACTAAAAAAAAGTTGCTTAATTAGTCTTTTTTTTTTTTAAGCGAACTTGTTCAGAAAATAATCATTTGCTATAATGGAAAATAGTTATCCAGGGTGCACCTCTAGGGAATGGAAAGGGTAATGTCTTTATAGTTGTAATGAAGTTAAATACAAACTAGTGAAAGAAATAATGCTTTCTATAATAATGAACATTTCATCAACAACTTGAAAAATAGCATTTTGTCACAGAAAGGTATCTCTGTTAAGAAATTCAAATTATACACCCCACCCTCACACACGTTAAACTCATCACTTATCCTGAAGGCTAATTTCTGTTAACTTCATCCAGCTAGTCACTTACTTATTAATTTGAAAAATAGATTGACTACTTACTGCATGAAAGTCACTCTGTTATGTGCTAGGAGTACAAAGAGGGGAAATAAATGTTTCTCTTACTCTCAAGACTCCAAAATGTCATTCAAAAAAGATAGTTCATAATCAGTTAATTATAGTTCAGTTTCTAATGATGCAGTCCAATAGTAGGGTTATGGACAAAGGTTTCAGGATTCAAGAATATGACACATTAGAAAGTGTTTTCTAAAAGCAGTATCCCAAAGCTGAGTGTTAGCTAGAGGGATAGTAGAGAGGTTAAAAGTACAAGTTTTTGTAGGGTTTTTTTCTGTTAGCATTTTGTTTTAATTGAAGTATAGTTGACTGACACACAATGTTACATTAGTTTCAGGCTTACAATATAGTGATTCAACAACTCTATACATTAGGCCATCTGCCACGGTACAACACCATTACAATATAAGGTACAGGTTTTGATATTAGACAGAATCTGAGTTCATAACCCAATTATACCATGCAGTCCCTATCATGCCTTCTGCCAAATGCTAAACCTCAGTTTTCTGTTCTGCAAAGGTTGATAATGAGGATCAAAATGGATAAAGCATACAAAGGACTTAGTTAAAAAAAATTAGTAGCTACTTAAGATGGGCCAAGCACCCTTCTAAGTTTGTTACATAGTTAATTTATATAATTCATTCAACACATCTCAAAATAGGAAGTATGATTAGTCCCATATTACAAATCAAGAAATAGAGGTACTAAAAAAGATATTCAGATGGCAAATAGCATGTAAAAAAATACTCCACCTAATAGTCATCAGGGAAATGCAAATTAAAACAACAATGAGTTATCACTATGCACCTATTAAAATGGCTAAAATGTAGAACACTGACAACACCAAATGCTAGCAAGGATGTGAAGCAACAGGAACTCTCATTTCATTGCTTTTGAGAATAGAAAATGGTACAGCACTTTGGAGGACTCTTGCACTTTCTTATAAAACTAAATATACTCTTACCGTATGATCCAGCACTCACGCTCCTCAGTATTTACCCAAAGGGTTTGGAAACTTGTATTCATACAAAAACCTGCAAACAGATACTGATAGCAGCTCTATTCATAACTGCCAAAACTCGGAAACAGCCAAGATGCCCTTCAGTAGGTAAATGGATAAACTGTGGTACATCCAGACAATGAAATATTATCCAGTACTAAAAATAAATGAGTTATCAAGCCATGAAAATACATGAAGGAAACTTAAATGTATGTTACTAAGTGAAAGAAACCAATTTGAGAAAGCTACATACTGAATGTTTTCAAGTATATGACTTCTGCAAAAGGAAAAACAAAAAACAAAAACCATGGGGATAATGAAAGATGCTTCTCAGTGGTTAGGGTTTGGGAGGGAGATGAAAAGGTGGAGCACAGAGGACTCTTAATGCAGTGAATATACTTTGTATGATACTATAATGATGGGCACCTGTCATTATATTTGTTGTCCGAATTTATAGAATGTACAACATGAAAAGTGAACCCTAAAGTAAACTATGGCTATTACCCTAAGGTTACCCTAGGGTAAACATTGGGAGATTAAGATGTGTCATTGTAGGTTTATCAGTTGTAACAAATATACCACTCTGGTGGGGGATGTTGACAATGGGGGAGGATATGCATGTATGTGGGCAAGGGTGTATATGGCAAATCTTTGTACTTCACTCTCAATTTTGCTATAAAACCAAAGCTGCTCTAAAAAACTGTCTTTGAATTAAAAAAAAAAAGAACAAGGACATTATCCATCTATGTTTTGCTATAAGAGATTGGCATTAAATTTAGGAATACTAGTAAAAAAAAAAGATAAAAGCAACTTATGTGAGGTAGATTTGCATTTTGAACAAAAGGGAGTCTGAATCTAGAGACTGTTTTTTAATTGATTCACTCTATTCACTCCCATCTTTAGAACATAACTAAGGTATATATTATTGATGGTGATGATGATGGTGATGATGATAGATGAGTAGGGATTAGCGAGATCAAGGAAATGGGGGGCAGTGATAGTGAAGTGTTTTCCTAGCAGATAGAAGAATAATAGCAGAGGCAGATAGGAGCAGAAGCATTTATATAAAAGTGATATGTGTCAAGGGTCCTGGAGTGTACATTGTTGGTGGGGTAGAGGTATATCCCACAAGGTCATGTAAACTCTTATGTAAAGTGTTACGGACTTGAGATTTACTGTGAATCACAGATGTTTTAAAGAAAGGAAATTTCTTCATATATATATATAGAGAGAGAGAGAGAAGAGGGAGAAAGACGAGAGGAGGGAGAGAGATGAGAGGAGGGAGAGAGAGGAGAGATATAGTCAGAATGGTCTTTTTAAACAGTTAAGTCTAGAAAATGGTAGGTGATAGATTTGGGAAAAATAGTGGAAGTAATGATTCCATTTAGCAGACTGTTAAAGAACTCCCAAGCATGGGGCGCCTGGGGTGGCACAGCGGTTAAGCGTCTGCCTTCGGCTCAGGGCATGATCCCGGAGTTATGGGATCGAGCCCCACATCAGGCTCCTCCGCTGTGAGCCTGCTTCTTCCTCTCCCACTCCCCCTGCTTGTGTTCCCTCTCTCACTGGCTGTATCTATCTCTGTCAAATAAATAAATAAAATCTTTAAAAAAAAAAAAAAAAGAACTCCCAAGCAAAAAAAGAGAAACGAATGAACTAGGACTTAACTGGTGGGGAAATATATGTCAAAAATTTTGGAGAGAAAAACTTCATGTCTTGATGGAGTAATGGCACTTGAATAGAGATGGACTTTATACACTCATATTTTATTGACATTCACCCCTATCTGAAATCCACCATATGTGGAAACTTCCAAATTCTTGGCATGGAGATGATGTTGATGATGGTTTACTTACACCAGATTTTTTTCTAGTTTCATGAATATCGACAATGTAATACCTAACAAAAACACTGAGGAGGATAAAGAAGGGTTCAAGAAATATTGAAAACATTAGCAAAAATAATCAAGCTTTTGTCCTGAAAAATTTCTTAGATTTTTTAATATGCTAAAGCACATGAATCTGTATTTTCCAAGCTTCTGTGATAGTATCTCTGATTGTGATGGTGTGGATGTAGACTTTAGGGAATTTCATAGAAAATTCTTGAGGAAGTGGTGATGAATACTCATTAGAAATATAATTCACTTTTATAATTTATCCTCTGTTCCTTTTTTATCTGATTAAGATACTTTTTTCCCTCAAGTTCCCTTTATCATTGGTTTCTTCTTATTCCCCATTTCCTATATCAAAATCACCTTCTCAGAGAAAAGTCTATCTTGATCATCCTATCCGAGGTTGCCTAAGCCACCTTTTCTCCCAGATGTTCTATATAATTTCACATTATTTATTGCCTTCCTAGTATTTCAATAGTTTTTCTGCTTATTTGCTTGTTTACTGTCTCTTTCTGCTACATAAAATATAAGCTTTCAAAGGGATTGTGTCTTTCTGTCTTATCCTGGCATTTCTAACACTTCAAATGGCAAAGATACAAAAGAAATTCATTAAATATTTGTTAAATGTATTAAATAGTGAAAATACTTTTAATTATAAAATACAAAATAACTTTCAAACTGCAGAAATATATCTCAAACACCTACCTTCTATGAAATTTTTGAGTTCTCAATCCTCAGATTCTTGACTTACTCATTAAATAATCAAGACTCTAGGGAAATGAGAGTTTGTTCAATATAGTATTTCCCCAAATATTCACTTTAATAAATAAATAATATTCCAGAGTATTGTTAATTAATGCATCAAAAACATGTCACGTTTTACTGATAGACTTTTTTAAAATGATGATTAATAAAGAGACAGACACTTTTTCTAAGAGTCCTGTTTGAACAGCAAAAACTGAATTTAAAATATCTTGTGATGATTGAACTAATCGATGGCAGAATTTATTCTTAACTGAGCCACAGGAACATGTAGTTATGCTGTGATTTTCAGTACCCAAGGGCCCTAAAGATTCCTTGCAGTAAGAATACAAATCAACTTGATTTTTATGACATCCAAGGTGCCTATGTTTCCCCTCCAAAGTTTTAAAAGGTATTTGTGATTTGAAAAAGTTGATAACCAACATATAACAATGTAAAACATCTCCAAGGTTCCTGTTTTTCATGCTCTCAGACCCTTGGAGCATTGTAGAATTGACGAAACTCCACATCAACTTTTAGAAACATATATACTAACAGATGAAGCTGCACCTGAGATGTTTCAGGATGGTATTTCCTAGAGATATCACACTAGAGTCTCTCTTGTCTCCAGGGTCTATACAGATGTTAATTTTAAGAAAAAAATAAAAAATATATTATAAGTAAATTAAAATCACTGAAGAGTCTTAGCTCATCTTCCATCTTCTGGCCACAATTATTTTTTTTGAAAAAAAATATAAAATATGTATATAATATGTGTGTATATATATATGTACATATATGTACATATGTGTGTGTGTGTATATATATATATATATATATATATATATTCTCTACTTTTAGTGAAAAGTCAGGATGGTATTGTTGAATAACTAATCCTGAATTCTGACTCCTATTTGGGTCAATTGAGAAAGCCATAGAGAACACTCTGTGAGTCACTATTGTCTCAATATGTTCATCCATAATTTCGAAGAATGATGATTTCTTATCCGTTATAGTCATCCATGAGTCTAAAGGGTAAATGATGATGACTGATGTTCATCCACTCAAAGTATTTTCTTACGAGTTACTATATTCAAGACATTTTTCTTCTCACTGTAATAGATAAGTAGAAGCATTCAAATATTCATCCATGGCCTTATTGAGCCTTGTTAGCTGCTGTGTGTTAGGCTCTGTACTAAGTAGTCAAGATGTGAAATAGGGTCTCAGGAAAAAATTATCTCAAAACCTAACAGGAGAGGATACAAAGACAGATTTTCTCCTCTCCCTCTCTCTCTCTCTCTTTTTTCCTTCTTCCCTATCTTCTTCTTTTCATTCTTCCTATATCTCATTTATTCTCTGTTTTATTTAATATGACTTCAGAACAGTATATATAAGATTATGGCATTCAGAAGAATAGGAGTAATTTTATGTCTGGGGTAACATAGGAGTGGGAGAAGGCAGGTGTTCAAAGAAGATTCCATGGAGAATGTGGCATTTTATCCAGATTTTAAGAGGTAAACACATATCTATTCTATTAATCTAGGTCTCCTAAAATGTAAATGTACCATAGGCATTCTCAAAAGACTGATTTCCCAATGAAAGAAGCAATGAAGGCTCAAGTTTGTAAAATTATTTCCCCCATATTTTGCATTAATACGGCATAGTAAAGAGCAGAAAGTTCTGAAGAGTTTAAAGTTGGGGGTTACTGCCTGGCACAAATGAGCAACTTGTAGCTATGTGGAAAAGGGAAAAATACAAATTATTAATTGCTCAGTGGTGATTATAATTTACCATGTTTTTATTTCATTTTTTCTCACCTTGAGGAAAGAACATATTACAGTTATAAGTGAAGAAATAGACAGCATCCGTTCTTATATTCTTTCATTTGTTCAGACTTACTCTACATAAAAAGGAAAAATTGTTGGCTTCCTTGGAAGCACAGTTCTGAATATGCATAAAAGGAAATTAGAATTCCTCTTACCCAGCAATCAGAACTTACACAGATTGTAAGGACAACTTGATTGTAGTGAAGAATAAAATACCTATAATTTGTATATTGTGGAAGTGTGAAATAAATAAATTTGTGGGTTGGCATGAATGTATTTGTATTAATGAGTTTTTGCCATCTTGAGTGTATTTATGCATTCCAATTTTATGATTATCTCATTTTGTTGGAGTTGCTTACCTGATGGTTTAATACTATACTTTAAATGTTTCACTGTGGAACCCAAACATGTCATTCTGTGAAGACTAAAATCATCAATGGGTAAGCTCTGGGCAAATGACCTTCCTGCCTTAATTATTAGTTTCCTGATGGAAATTTCACAAAGCATTATTTTATCTACTCTAGTTCTATAAATACTACACTTTTGTACAAACAGCACTTGGAAAGTAAAACTCACTACCTCATTATTCACCAGTATTTCATTGAAAAGCAAGGTAGAAACATTATCAATGTCATAGCTAAGAGTAAGATGGTTTGATGGAGTGAAAAGAGAGCTACCTGGGTTCAAATATTGGCTCTGCCATTTTGGTTGCGCAATTTGGCAGGAAATGTTGGGAAATGGCACCAGTGTGGATGGTACCTGGCCTTAATCAGGCACCCAAAACCTCTAGTTTCAGATATATATCCCAGACTTTGTTGAACTGCCTGTAGGTGAGAGCTGCTGTCTATGGTTGAGAAGTGCATCAGGGCACCATGTCTAAGAAGGCATCTTCTACATTATGGATACTATGTAATTGTTTATTTATTCCAAAATTTTCTGTTGAATGCCCTCAGGCTTTCTTATTCAAAGATGACAAGAAATATGTGAGACAGAGAATGGCCCTCCAAAGAAGCCCATGCCCTAATTCCTAGACACTGTAAATATGTTCTGTTATGTGGCAAAGGAATTTACAGATGTAATCAAGATTACAGACCTAAGGCAGGGAAATCTCTTAGATTATCCAGGTGGATAATCCAGTCTAGACACAGGACCCTTTAGAACCAGAGAGCTTTCTCTGATGATAGAGCAATGTGTTAAAACAGACAGGCAAGAGAGATACAACAGCAAAGTAAGTCAGATTTTAAACATGAGAAGGATTCAATGTGCTGTTGCTAGCTCTGAGATGGACCAGTCCATATGCAAAGACCAGGAGACATCGCTAGGAGATAAGGGCTCTCCCAGCTGATAGCCATCATGAAAATGTGGACCTCAGTCCTACAAGTGTAAAAAATTTGATTTGGAAACAATTTGAATGAGCTTGGAAGTAGATTCTTTCCGGAGCCTCCAGAGAAGAGCTCTACTGGCCAGCTTCTTGTTATCAACCCTATTAACCATGAACAGGGAAACCTGCCAAGGCCCTCTGCACATGGACTTGTGAACAGCAGAATGTGAAATTCTAAATTTATGTTTTTAAACTGCTCAGTGTGTGATAATTTTTCAAGCAATAATGGGAGACTAATACAATGATTTATGTCAATTTTCCAACACATGAAAATACAGTATCTTGAGAATTAAATCCATCTTGTTTCCTAATTTGCACTATGGTGCTGTATGGTCTAGCAGCAGCTCTGCTAAATGTAGAAAACTATCATTACTAGCCAAATCCCAGAATGTATCCCAAGAATCATCCATGCCATGCCTAATAGAATATATCTTTCTCATTTTCAGGTATCTTGGTTTGCATCCTTTTTCAGTTCAAACTTCAATAAATCTGGTGGTACTCAGCCAAAACCACTCCTTGTCTTTGCACAAAGAATACAGTCTGCTTTGCCACATAATTGAGATGTCTGGGCATTCATAAAATTTTCTAAGTGTAGGAAAAAACCTGTATGACTATTTGAAAACTCCCATGGAATGGCAGAGCTGTGTTTATAGTAGCAAGGATAATTTTTTTTTGGATAATGAGTACAGGCCTCTACACCTATGTGCTCACTCATACCTCCTTAACAGGTGATAACCCCTTATGAAGCTTAAGTTGTAAAACAGAGGCGTGTCCATGCTATTGTAAACTCTTCTGTCTTATTCATGAGCAGGCGTGTGATATCATGTCTGAGATCTAGCATTGGAGGATACAAGGAGCAGAGTGCAGCATGATGGCCTTGGCCTGCTAGCTCTGCCCATTGGACCAGAGGGAAGGAATCCTGATTTCAAGGCAAGAAAATAGCCAGGTGGATAGTTAGGGCCATGTTAAGGAGTGGCTAGTAAGTAAAACATCAAGAACTGGAGGTCATGATTCAGAAAAGTCAAGTCAAGACTTTGCCAACCTGGAGGTACTGGGAAGAAGGTAGAGAGATGAAGCAAGGGCTCAAGGAACAGAGAATGAACCTGTTATAGGCTTAAAAGACTAAGACTTGGGTTGGGACAGTTGTTGGTGAATATTAATTTCTGGTTTTCAGCACATTTCTGATGTATCCTTCGGCAATTGTATTGTATTGAATTGGCCTGGGGGTGAGCTCTTAATCGACAGAACAATGTTGGAGGTAGAAGCAAGCTAAACGTGTTGAGGGAATAGAATGAGGGTGATTTAGTTGCAGGTGCAGTTTGTGGATTGGGGTGGAGATTAGAAGATGAGATGGACTCTAGAGGCCTGAGACCCTTTCTGTTCAGTGCAGACTTCTTTTATTGGTAGTTCCTGCTGGGTGTGATGTGGGATGGGGTGGTTGGGCATTTTGAAATTTTAATCAGTTGGAGGTTTATGTTTTAGAAAGGTCGCCACAGTGGTAATGAGAAGTGTTTTTCAAACTTCGATGTTCCTCAGAATCAACTTGGAGTCTTGTTAAAATGAAGATGTTCATTCAGCAGGTCTGAGGTGGATACTACGAATTTGCATTTCCAGCAAGCCACCGGGGACTAATTCTGCTGCTGGTCTGGGGAGCACACTTTGAGTGACAAGGATACAGGCACTGTAGGGTAACACAGTAAAGCTGCAAAGGGAAACAATTTAGAGAGTGCTTGCAATTTGTCCAAGATGGAATGCCTATGATAAACTAAAGCAACGGTGGGGTGGGGTGGGGTGCAGAGGAAGAAGAGAAGCAAGGGCATATGCAGAAGGGGGTATTCAGCACATGGTGACCAACCAGGCACCTTCCGCCCTTTAAGGAGGAGTAAAATACCGGACTACTCATTGGGATTCTCCCACACCTCCTCAGGGAGAGACAGTCGCCATGCTTCACGTTGCTGGCTCACTTTTTCTACAATGAGCTCATTTCTGCAGCAGTTCCTAAATGAGGATAAAAATCTCACTTAGACACTAATATGTCTTTAATGTATCCCTTTAACACTTGCTAATGTTTTAACTGGGCTCATCTCAGTTTTGGACTGTCTGCCGGCAGTAGAAGCTATAGTTAGAAATACTTGTCATGTGTGAATATTTGATACTGAGAATTCTGAAAACAAAATCTATAATGCTCACCACACATTCATTAAACGGGTGGGTGTTAAACAGCTGCTCTGCTTTTAGAGTCTCCTGTTTGCAGATGTGACCAATGCCATGCCGCCTGAGGGGGTGGAAGGCTGGGGCGGTCCCTGGCAGGATGGGTCAGGGGCTGCTGTCTGCATATGAATGTCTACATTGTCTCCCTGGGTTTTGTTCTGACTACTATGTGCATACCTTGGTGCCCCTCTGGATTTTTTTTTTGTGTGTGTGGCCATCCATGTCTAAAGCAATCGTTCTAGGGTGTCTATAGACACATGAAGAAAATCCTCAGGGTTTGGGATCACTAAAGTAAAATTTCTGAAAGCCGTGTCAATCTTCTTTCAACAAAACAAATTAAAGGTAAGATTACCAACCTGTAGATATGAGAACAAAACATTCTAGGTGTAGGAAAGGCCCAATTGTTAACATTAATTTAAGAAACATCTACTTTTAGTCATTAAATAATTGTGATTTATAAGGTTACCTAACTTTCAGACTAGCTCCAACAGCCATGCCAATCACCATTTTTACTTTAAAGTCGTAAGATAAAACATAGAGATACTTATTTCAGACTCACTGAGTTTTTCTTCCATTTAACAAACTACCCAAAGTGGCATAATGTCTGTCTTCATTTCACACCATTTACATTTGGATTATATGGAATTTGGGTGAGGCATTAAGGTTTGATCCATTACCATTTCCTGCAGGTGCTGTGTATCCTTGGCAGACACGTGTTTAAATCTTTTGGTGCATCTCATTTCCAAGTAGTCTTATTATTAGAAGGCAAGTGAGTCAGAAAAGAGGCTTGACGGTGATTTTAAATGCACTCAATTCAGAAGTAATTAGAAATTCTACCTCCACCTCTCTCTCTTTCTCTCTCTCTCTCTCTCTCTCTCTCTCTCTCTCACACACACACACACACACACACACACACACACACACACTTCTCTCTCCTTATTCCTATCCCTCCCCCTCCCCCTCTTCTTCTTCCTATCCCCATCTCTATCTCTCCTGTTTTTTCTCCCATCTGGCTCTGAAGGAAGGGGCAAGGGGATATGGCTTCCAAGCTAGGTACCAAAACACTAGGGTATAATGGTCTAAGTGGTAAAACTCTCTTGTGACCTCTTCCTATCGGTTTATCCAGTTGCAAAATGGAGCTGGAAAATGGATGATTTATTCAATTACACATACACGTCCATCCACACACACACATAATACATATTCAGAAATGCTGCTATTGTTTGGAGAACTGACAGGCTTTCTTTAGCTGGAATGCCTTGCTTTTTGGAATAAGTTAAACTCAGCATTTAAATTTCAAACTCAAACTTTTTCTTATGCCCTTCAGCCACTTTGCATATTAAGTCCTGGGATATATCAAAAACTGCATGCCACCTCTAAGTAGAATATAAGATGGCTATTAGAGGCTCAGGTCTTAGTCCATTTAAGGATTTAATGATGTGTCAGAAACTGAAATTGACTTAAATTTGTGAGAGGGACTATATCAGGTAAAATCTATGAATAGGTCAGATTCAGAATCAGCCAGAGCTATAGTTTTCTCCTTCTTTATCTCTTCTATGCACGTTAGTTTTGACTATGCCCCCCACACGGTCCCCTTGCTCTTTCTTTTCATCTGTGCCCTACTTTGCCACAAGGGTGCCTACCAGGGGGCCTCCATGGCTAGTTGGCTTTCCCATTTAAAGTTACCCAATCTCTTATCTCCTGAAGAATACCAGGTGGTTCCTCTGATTGATACATGATGAATTGATTGCTAGTGTCTCCATCAGCTATTTAAAGTGCAGTCTTAGGGAAAGGACTTGAATTCTTGATGCCCAAGTTGGTTTTTTGGGTTTTTTTGCCTATAGAAGTCATGGCCAAACTTGTCCCAGTCCACATTTTTCTACCTAATCAGCCAGTTCTTTATATGAAGCTGCTGGTGAGTTCGATTTTTTATTTGCTATACATTCTGCAACACACATTATATGTGTGTGTATATATATATACACACACGATCTCTTATACTTGATCATTTGCCTAGGATACTTTATTTTCTATCATTGATTTTCATATACTCTTTAAGATCTTGAGTATTTCTCCCTTCCTCTTATATGAGCCTTATTGCGACACTCCCAGGGGAAGGAAAGTCTTGCCTTCTCCCATCCAAATACTAACCAGGCCTGACCCTGCTTAGCTTCCAAGATCAGATGAGATTGGGCATGTTCAGGGTGGTATGGCCATAGGTAGATGAAAGTCTTGCCTTTTGAACAAGATATTGGCATAAATTTGACAGTCATTTTATAATGCTTTATTCTGGAAGATGGAAATTCTTTAAAACAATAAAATTACTGTTTTATGTAAATTATGCCTACTCAGCAAAATAAATTGGAATACATAAAAATAATTACTAGAGCCTTTAAAACATCTGAAGCCCAATTATTTAAAAACAATAATCACGTTAACATTAAGATAATATTATAGATATGTTTCTATGCATATGCAATGGAAAAAATAAGATATAGATGAGGAGAGATTATAGATACATGCATATATGCATAAATAAGAGCTTACTAAAATTTAACAGTAATTATTAATTTTCTATTAACTGAGCATAAAGAAATAACAGTGGAACAGTACAAATTGCTAAAAATCACAATAAATAATTCTGCACAAAATAAAGATATTAATTCCTCTAAATTCTTTCTGATTAAAAAAAAAGTTTACTAAACAATCCAGAACTTGTTATTTTTAAAGTTAATGGGGACGCCTGGATTGCTCAATTGGTTAAGTGACTGCCTTTGACTCAGGTCATGATCCCAGGATCCTGGGATGGAGTACCCCCTCAGGCTCCCTGCTCAGCGGGGAGCCTGCTTCTCCCTCTGCCTGTTCTGCCTGCTCTGCCTCCCCCCCCCCTTGGGCTCGTTCTCTCTCTGACAAATACATCAATAAAATCTTTTAAAAAAGAAGTTAGTGTTTTGATTTTAGATTTTGTGGACTCCCAGGTATAAAAAAAAGAGAAAGATTTGCTCCCACACTTTCTCCTACTTGCCCACTCTCACTTTTCAATTTTGTGTCTCAAAATTTTAATATACAGTGGTGTATATTTACTATGTTTGCATATGTCTCTCTTTTTGCTTTCACACAAGAATCATTTTAAGCACAGAAGGATCACCTTCACAATGTCCTTCACCTTTATTTTACAATTTGATATTAGTTCTTTGAAGACTTCCCACATTACCATTAAAAAGTCATTTAGTTAAAGGCTTCATGGTTACTCTGTGTTCATAGTATTATTTATTTAAAAATCATTTCTTATTGGTAGACATACTCTCATAAAACAGTGTTGACTTTTCAGTTGCTCTAAGATGATTCAAAATGGTACTCAATACTTCAGTATGTCTCTTAACCTTCTGATAGATACTCTTGTCCACAAGATTGATTATTTCCACAAGGTATGCTACACATAGACCTGCCAAATACACATGTTTGAGAAGGAATCACTGATATTTATCAAGAGCTTTGCCTCAGGATTACTCCTGTTTGATTCCGGCCAGAACAATGATTCATCATCTGATAATCTTCTTTTGTAAGGGTTACATTTTTCATGATATAGTGAAAATTTACAATGAATGCTTTTCTCAAAAATCTTAACATATGATGGCTGATGAGATTTGTTGGAAAGACTTTAGGATAAAACTGTTTTAGTCCTTTATTTTCTACTCAACCCTATTTGATAAGAGGGGAAAAAAAGAGAAATGATAAACATAGATATGTACCTTACAGTAGTGACTGAGCTAAATTCTTTATACATTTGTCTTTTATATATAAATGTATAAGATATAAGATATATATCTATACTTATATAAATTTATATATAAACATGTTTTATATATAAATACGTATTTATAGATACATATAAATATAAATATTTTTTATAAATCTATATGTATTTCTTATTTGTTTTTTTTGTCTGAACAATTATTTAAATATAAGAAATGCTGACCGTTTACTTGGATATTTGCCCTGAAAAAAATTCAAATGTTACCAGTTTTTAAAAATTAAGCAAATGTGGGGCACCTGGGTGGCTCAGCCAATAAGCGTTGTCTTCAGCTCAGGTCATGATCCCAGGATCCTGGGATCAAGCCCTGCGTCAGGATCCCTGCTCCTGAAGAAGCCTACTTCTCCCTCTCACACTCCCCTTGCTTATGTTCCCTCTCTCGCTGTCTCTCTCTGTCAAATAAATAAATAAAATCTTAAAAAAAAAAAAAAAAGCAAATGAGCATCCCCTGCAAGTAAAACGTGTTTTATATTTTCTCTTAGATTTGAACCATAAATTGATTAATTTTTTGAGTTTTTTCATTTTTCCAGTATTTTCTGAAGACAAGAGACATTATGTCTCCACACACTAAAGATCTGCTCTAGCATTTGTAGACTGGCACCTCCCCCCACCCCCCCACAGAGCCGGCTGACTGGAATCAGTTTAGAACAGGAAATTACCAATAACCTCTAGGCTCATGCTCAGTCCCTGGCCTAGGAACCTGCTTAATCGTGATTTGAGAGTTTCACAAGAATGATCTTTATTTTCCCGCAAATCACGAGGATAGGAAGGAAAACTACATAAAGATGACTTTTAAATTGGTGTTTCTAAGGGCAGAGTCATCTCTACCCTGACTGGTAACTTGCCATGCTTGAGGAAACAGCTCAGCTGCAGTGTAGCTTCCAGAAAAGAGTGAAATGAACATATTCTTAGGGGCGCCTGGGTGGTGCAGTCGTTAAGCCTCTGCCTTGGGCTCAGGGCGTGATCCCGGCGTTCTGGATCGAGCCCCACATCAGGGTCCTCCACTAGGAGCCGGCTTCTTCCTCTCCCACTTCCCCTGCTTGTGTTCCCTCTCTCACTGGCTGTCTCTCGCTGTCAAATAAGTAAATAATATCTTTTTTTTTTTTTTTAAAGAACATATTCTTAGGCAAGTGCTCCAGATTATCAGTATTGCCCATTTAATCCCCTCCGGTACTATAGAGAGTGAGACATGTTTCCTTTCACGTTTGGAGGCACACCTATATCTGTATGCATTTCTGGTCTGGGGATTTTTAAAAGTAGGAAACATATTGGAGTACTGTGGACCAAAAAATGTCAAGGGGCTCTAGCATGAGGTGTTGCTATAGAAGTTAAGGAAACTCCTATGTCACCTACCACTTTGCAGCTCTGTCTGCTGAGCCAGATGACACTGGTGTCCGTGGGTCCCAAGGAAGGAGTAGAGAGAGTTAGAGAGACATCATTAGCTTTTAGAGAAATTAGTAGTGGGAATGGACTGAGTTATGTTTCTAAGTGAGGTATTGGAGGAGAGATAGGTACACAGATCGACAGAACAGGGCACAAAACCTAGAAATAGATCCACACAAATATGTTAGACTAAATTTTGACCAAGGTAAGCAATTCATTATTCCCAAATGGTGCTACAGCAAATGGACATCCATAGGTATGTCTCAAACTAATCCTCATACTTTACACACTGATTAACTCAAAATGGGCCATAAATTTATTTTTTATTTTTTTAAAGATTTTATTTATTTATTTGAGAGAGAGAGAAGAACAAGAGTGAGAGCAAGAGGGAGAGAGAGAGCATGAGCAGGGGTAAGGGGCAGAGGAGAGGGACAAGAAGACTCCCTCCCGAGCCCAGAGCCCCATGTGGGACTCAATCCCAGGTCAGGTGGTTAACCGACTGAGCCACCCAGGTGCCCCTGGATCATAAATTTAAATGTAAAATATACAACTACAAAATTTTTAGGAAAAAATCTTCAGAATCTAGGGCTTAATGAAGAGGTCTTAGACTTGACAATAAAAGTGCAACTTATAAATGGAGAAATTGATAAATCAGACCTCATCAAAATTAAAAATTCTGCTCTGTGAAAAACACTGTTAAGAACAGGAAAGCCAAATTAATGCCTGGGAGACAATGATTGCTAACCATGAGTCTTATAGAGGACTAGTATCTAGTATATGTAACGTCCTCTCAAAAGTCAGCAATTAAAAAAAAAAATGATTGGGGCACCTGGGTGCCTCAGTCAGTTGAGCGGCCGTCTCTTGATTGTGAGGAAACAGCTCCATACTCAGAGCAGAGTCTGCTTGGGATACTCTCTCTCTCCCTCTGCCCCTCCCCTACCCCGTTCTTTTTCACTGTCGCTCTCTCTCTAATAAATAAATAAATCCTTTAAAAAGTGATCAAATTAGAAAACGGACAAAAGGCATAAAGAACTTTTCAATGAAGATGATATACAAACAGAAAACAAGTACATGAAAATATGTTCAACATCATTAGCTTTTAGGGAAATGTAAATTACAAGTGCAGTGAGGTATCACTACATACCTATTTAAATGGCTAAAATTAAATTTAAAAATAGTGACAACATAAAATCTGGCAAGGGTTCAGAGTAGCTGGATCACTCATGTTATCGATGGAAAAATAAAATAATGCAGCCTCTCAAAACCAATTTTTTGTTTTATTTTTTTTTACTTTTTATTTTATTAAGTTAAACATCCAATTACCATACAACTCAGCAATTCCACTACTGGGCATTTATCCCAGAGAAATGAAAACACATGTTTACCTGTACCCAAAAATTCATGACAACTTAATTCTTAATGGCAAACACTAAAGACATCCCAGTATCCTTCAATGGTTCACTAGTACAACGTGCTACGTCCATAACATCACTTACTAAAAAATAAAAATTACAAATAATTGAATCACACAACAACTTCCATGAATCTGAGGCGAGCTATGCTGAGTGATAAAAGCCACTCCCAAGGGCTTAGGTGCTGTCTGATTCCTTATATAAAAATCCTTTTTTTTTTAATTGAAAAATGACAGAGATTGAGAACAAATTAATGGTAGTCAGTGAATCAAGATCAAGGGAGGTCAAAGTTGGGAGGAGGTAGGAAGGATATGGTTGTGTTTACAACATGAGGGTCTTCATGGTGGCAGAGCTGTGATGTTGGGCACACCAATCCACACCTCTGATACAAATGCATAGAACTAAGTACACGCACACAGACACACACACGAGTATGCAAGTACATGTAAAACTGAGGAAACCTGAATTATGTCAATTCTACTTCCTGGTTGTGGTATTGTACTATACATTTTCAAGCAGTTACCACTGGGAAACTGGGTAAAGGGTGCACAAGATCTCTGTTTTATTTCTTACAACTACATATTAACCTAAAATTATTCTAAAATAAGAAGTTTGAGGGGTGCGTAGGTAGCTCAGTGGGTTGTGTCCCACTCCTGATATCGGCTCAGGTCATGTTCTCAGGGTCTTAAGATCAAGCCCCACATCGGGCTTCATGCTGGGTGTGGGGCCTGCTTAAGAGTCTCTCTCTCTCTCTTCCTCCTCCTCTGCCCTTTCATGCTGTCTCTCTCTGTCTCTCATAATAAAATTTTTCATCATGTTGCACTCAGTTTCTAAATCAGCAGTTCCCAAGCTCTTCCTATCAGGACCCTTTTACACTCTTATGAATAAATAAATGAATAAATAAATAAATATTTTAAAATGACATTTGATATTTAAAAAAAAAGCATCTAGAAAGAAAGGAGCATTTACCTGCTGCATAAGAACCATTAAACTGAAAGCTATTGGTCGTTAGGGTAATACCTCCAGAATTTCATGAAAAAATAACAGCCTAGAATTTTGTACCTTGAAAACTTGCTTTTCAAGAAAATGTGTGAAATAATCTTTCATACAAACACATCCTTAGAGATTTTATCACACACCACACAATCAAAATTTGTAAAAGAATGCCTTTGCAGAGAAGCAAAATGATCCTAAGAATATATGGGTTGTAACACAGAATGACAATCGAGATTCTGAAAAATACATGAGTAAATTCAAATAAACATTCACTCAACAAAGAACAACAAAGATTGTGTATAATTTATGAGTTTAGGATAAAAACTTCAGACAAAATATCATGTAAATTGAGAAAGTTAATCAGCACTAAGCATTCTATGGTCCTTGTATTAATATGTTAAGAAAGATAAAACTAACCGTAGACTTTAAGTGTGAATGTTAAAATAGCTAGAAAAATATCTGAAGATAGAAAAAGTGTAAATTCAAAAATATAAAGGAAAAAAGGAAAGGTAAAAGAATATATGAATCATTGTAAAAGAAGAAGAAAAACTGCACAAATGAAGCTCAAAAGATATTGGTAGAAATAAATCTAAATATATTATAAACCTCTGAATAAATATCTCATTAAAAAGAAAAAGTCTTGATGGCTTCAAAAAAGAATTCATCAATATTTGTTTCAGTGATAATAAACTAAGATATAAGAACACAAAAATATTAATAGTAAAATTAAAGCATTACCAGGGTTAAAGGTGTAACAGATAATTCACATGATCTCAGAACATCATCCTACAGACGACTTACTATTATGAAGAAAAATGTAAAAGGTATTGCTTTACCCGACGTAGACGTCACAAAGTTTCAAAGTTGAAACCCAGGAGAAAGGATGAGCTACAACACAACTGTGACAATGACTAAGCTACAGTTACACACACTGGGTAACCTCACAAATATGACACCAAGTGAAAAAAAATTAAAAAAAAATTGCGATACCATTTATATAAAATCCTAAAGCTTGCAAAGATAAATATACTGTTTGGGGATGCATGTACATGTGGTAAATCTAGTGAAATGAATGAAGGGCAGCTAGATACAAAATGACTTTCTTCTGAGGAGTAGGATGTTAGGGGGAGGGGAGCAGAGGGGTGGGAGAACCTTAGAGACTAGCACAGTTTTATGTATTTAAGTTGTGTGGTGATTACAAGAGGATGCACATTATTTTCACACTTTTGTGTGTATTCTCTGTGTACATTTATTAAATATCCAAATAGTTTAATAAAAGAGTATTAAGTAGGATGAAATAAAAGGAAAATAAATAAGACTAAGGATTAAATGCTGAAATGAGATTATGAGAATAACTGTAGGTAACTGAAACATTTTGAAACCTGGCCAAGTTGCCAATAGGTGAAACTCACCTGGAGGGGAAAAGGTACTCATAAAGAGTACAATAAAGGAGAGACAGATTTTCCCCACATATACTTCAGTGATGTCCAGTGCCTCACTAAACCAGTTACACTCGCTTTCTGGAATCTCTTGCACAAAGCTTCCCTCATTACACAATCCACAGATGGCCCTCCTCCAGGTTAAGGTCAGAGCCCACTGCTTGTGAGAACCCACTGCTCCCTGGTGATCCTTTATCAGAGCAGATCCTGTGTTCTTTCCTAACTCCTATGCTGCTCCGTCTTCCATTCAATTTTGAGTTCTCTAGCAGCAGACATCCAAAGCAATGCACTCCACATTGTGGAAACTTCATAAATAATTATTAAATAGTTAAATGAACAAATAAATGTATAAATAAATGATATAGTGAAGCAACTGTAGCTTCGTTTCCGATGATTCAGTAAACTATATTTAGTGAAGGGTTTTAAACTGTATTTGAAAAATTATCTAAACTAAGATCACTCTCTCTCTTTCTTTTTACAACTTTTCTCCAGAAAAAGAGCATGGGTTAGGCCTCAAAGATAAGTGGTGTTTTTTTGAGAGATAGCTAATTAATATAGAAGACTGTGTACACGTGCACTTTATCTTAATAGTGCATGCAATAATTTATTAAAGCATTTATGCCAGTGGAGGTCTCTTAATTATCTGCTGCAGGAGTTTCAAAATATCCATCTCTTGCTTAAGGCACAACAGTATGTCCTGATCTGCACTCACTTTGAACCAACTGCATTCCTCTAAATATTTAAGTTATAAAGCTGTCAGTAGGCATTACAACTGTATGAAAAGACTAAAGATTTCATTCACTTTTAGGTAAAGCAAGATTATGAAAAGAAAAATGAAGTGGGATTTCCCAGTACACTTTGGCAGACAGGAAGCAACAAGCTTCATTTGTAGCCAATGAATAAATAGATGTAAAAGTAAGCAGAGAAAGGGTGCACGTAACCGCTATGGAGGGAGCACAGATGGAGCAAACAGGTGGCGTGGACGCAGCAGGGGCTGATGATGAACGGGATACTAATGGTGGGAAAATATGACCAGATTCGGTAAGAGTCAGATGCATTTCAGCACAGGCTACTAAATTTCAGAGGGAAGAATCAGGAACCCATCTGTGGCATGACGGTTGATGCAGGAAAGGGGCCAGCACTTGAAAACAATGTGTGCTTCTGTCCTATTGAAAAAGCATTTGGGGTTAGCCACCCAGGATGGATAAATAATTTCTAAAATTTTACTGTGGGACTTGAATGGAAAATCTAGCTATCCAGTAGGAATTTTAAAAAGGTATTTGTATGCAGCTAAAGAAATGAATAGTTTCTATGGAGCGTAGTTGCATGAAGCATAGGATAAAAAAAGGCGGAAGTTCAAGGAAGCATGGCCATCTTTAACTTCATTGGAAGTAACCCTTGATGTGTCACCAGAATCTTGATTCAGCCGCTGACACAATGAAATACATCAGTGTGAAAATGTTTCAAACTCACAGTGCAACAAAAACACTAAGACCTTTCATATACCATGAAAACATATTCCTTGAGATAGAAGTACAAAAAGAAAATTAAATATAATTTATATCTAAATATTTCCTTCCGCAAATGAATTTAAATAGAACTATTTTAAGAATTTTGGGGCACCTGGGTGGCTCAGTCAGCTAAGCGTCTGACTCTTGATATTGGCTCAGGTCATGATCTCAGGTTTGTGAAATCAAGTCCTGCACTGGGCTCCACACAGGGCATGGAGCCTCCTTAAGAGTCTCCCTCTCTGGGGTGCCTGGGTGGCTCAGTCGGTTAAGCATCTGCCTTCCGCTTAGGTCATGATCCCAGGGCCCTGGGATCGAGCCCCGCATTGGGCTCCTTGCTTGACGGGGAGCCTGCTTCTCTTTGTCCCTCTGCCTTTGCTCCCCCTGCTTGTGCTCTCTCTCTCCCTCTCAAATAAATAAATAAAATATTAAAAAAAAAGGGTCTCCCTCTCCCTCCACCCCGCCCCGCACCCCTGCTCTCTCTCTCTTAAAAAAAAAAAAAGAATTTTAGCCAGCAAAGTATTACTTAAGCTCTTAATTAAAAATCAGTTTTAAGAATTGATCTTATTTCAAGTAATTTCATTTTAGCCTATACACTACATATGTATCACTTTTGAAATCCTCTAAGAAATTTGTCAAAGGTTTCACAGATTGTAATTAAACTTTGACTCAAAACTCTTTTACATATTTCCCCCTCCTGTTGTATGAGAGTTGTGGAAAGAATCTTATGTTTTCATATATATTCTAAGTTCCTGTATATTGCTAAATACTGTGAATCTGGCCCAGGATGAGCACAGGAGAGTCACGAAGTTGTAGATGAGCCCTGTGTTCCCTCATGCTACATCCATAAAATGCCAAGTCAGGACTTCGGTTTATCAACCTGATATAAAATGTCACCTGCACACTGGTTAGTGCCCCCATCACATCTTGGCATTGTACATCTGTAGTTAAATATATCAATGTTAACATAGTGTGTGGATATGGAAAAAAGTCATTTATTTGGGAAATGGATATGCAGTGTAAGAGTATCATCAGGGATAGAGGAAAGAAAAAGTATAGTAGGAATTGTAATTCTAGGTTTTTATTTTAGAACTGTGATCTTTGACAAATAGTGAAGATTTTATTATATGCATTTTTTTTTCTGCAGTATTTCTTTGGGAAATTCAGGAGTCAGAGATTATGGTCTATGAACAGAAATAAGAATATATGTTTATAATAATTTTAAGAGTCACTCTAATTTTTTTTCACCTCTCTCTTTCCTGTGATGAAGCAAAAAGGCTTAATCCATTATTTTTAACTCCGGTGTACACAAACTTCAAATGATACATTCTTGGTGCTTAGCTCAGTTCTCTAGTAGGAACATGTGGAAAACATATAGTTTTAAATGAAATCATTTTCTATGTCTAATAATTGATACATAAAAATCAGAAAGATTATCTTAGTATTTTAAAATGCCTTTTACCTCATATAATATTAATTTACATGTTTGGTCCTCATGAATGTAATTCTAGGGAAATGACTTTGATTATTAAATGAATATACACTCATCATTCCTGCTCCTGTCTAAAAGCAGTTTGTGATATATCGAGTGAGAGAAATATCAATGATAATGTCGCAACGGCAAATGGGTACTGAAGGTGAACTCAAGTATTGGTAGTAGGAATGGTGGGAGAGATGTAAATTAGGATTTTCAAAAGATTTGATATTTAAAAAGAAATGGAGCAAGGGAGCTGTTATGGGTTGAATTGCATCCCCTAAAAAGACAAGTTCAAGTCCTAACTCCTAGACCCTGTGACCTTATTTTGAAATAGGGTCTTTGTAGATACAATCAAGCTAAAATGAGGTCATGCTGGAGTTAGGTGGTCCTTTAATCCAAAAGGACTGGCATCCTTTAGAAAAAGGAGAAGAGACACAGAAACAGAGGGAAGACCGTGTGTGACTCCAGAGCCAGCATTTGGAGTTATGCAGCTGTCAGCCAGCAAATACTGAGAATGGCTGGTAATCACCAGAAACTAGGGAGGAGACATGAAACAGATTTCCCCTCTGACTGCTCAAAAAAAGAGCCAAACCTGCCAACACCTTGATTTTGGACTTCTGGCCTCCCAAACCATAAAAGAATAAATTTCTGCTGTTTTAGTCAACCAGTTTTTGGTACTTTGTTATGGTAGCCCTAGGAAACGAATACAGGAGGGGTTGAGAAAGCCTCCAAAATTCCAAAACTGAGTTAAAGGGCAAATAGTAGCAAAATTCAATGGAAGGGATGAGGTTAGAAGAGGGAATTAGGCTAGTTCAAGATATGGCTTATGTTCTAAATACATTTTTAGAAGTCTTAATGATTATTTTTATTCCAGTGGGATGTGAGAGTTGAAAACATTCACTTGGCCTTTTGTGGGGATATCTCCTTTGGGTTCCAAATGGCACCTGGTATGTTTTTATGTCCTAGAACTTACTTATCAATCTAGGACTATATTCCTTTTTTTTCATTGTATCGGGGGCCACTGAGGATGAAGCCTTCTCACTCGAATTCTGAGCCAACAGCAGTGCTGGGGCTGAGTAAGTGGACAATAAAGGCTTAGAATGGATGAGAGAACAAAACCTGCCCCAGGAATAAAGCTTTTGGAATGATTAGTATGTGCATGTGCAATGATTGGTATAGTCACATCCAACTCCCGGTGACCTGTGACTATGTTATGTCACCTCGAAAAGGGATTATGAAAGGAAATTTGTAGATGTCATTTAGATTTCACACTTTAAAACGGAGCAAGTTCACTATATTGTCAGGTAGGCTTAATCTAATGAATGGGACCCTAAAAAGCAGAGAACTTTCTCCAGTTGAAAACAGAAGAGATGCAGCAGAAGAAGTTGGAGAGATTTGAAACATGAGAAAGGCTCGATATACTGTTGCTGGGTAGAACAGGATCATGAGGACCCCAGGTAGCCTCTAGTTGAGGAGAAGCTTCCAGATGGCAGCTGGAGAAGGTATCAGCCATACAACCACAAGGGACTGAATTCCGCCAACATGTGAATCAGCTTCCTGATACTAGCCCAGGCTGAATGACACCTCGATTCCTGCTTCTAAGAGATTCAGCCAAGCCCATCTGTGCTCCTGACCTACAGACACTGAGGTAACACATTTGCGTTCTGTGAAGCTGCTCAATTTGTAGTAATCTGTTATACCAGCAAGAGAAAACTACTATGTGGGAATTACTTAAATATTCCAGTGGATAAGAACCCCAAAGGATACAAAGCCAAACATGGGAGTTTGAGGAAAACAGATGGTGTTTCAAAACCAGACTTGCTGGTTTCAAATTGCCCTCTCTGCCACTTAGCTCTCAGCTGTTGAACTGTTCATTTACTATAAATCTGTAAAGTGGACAAACATTTTTCTACCTTACAAAGTACTTGAGAAGATAAAAGAATAAATGGGTTAATATAATCAATAAGCTTAAAATAGTGCCTGACATATACTAAAGCAACACCCTAAATGTAAGGTATTTTCCTTGCTATTATTTTTATTTAGGGACATGGAAAAGAAACACATAGACTAGCACAATAAGCATCTAATATATGTTTATCAAAAAACAAACAAAAATAATATGCTAATGAATGACAAACGAATGAGAAAAAACAATCATAAAGACATGGGGAAGTTCAGGATAACAAAGTCTAAGGTGATAGTAAAGCGTATTAGAAACTCCAAGGGAGTTTAGTCCCTAAATTCATTGAGGGGGAATTTTCATCTGGTCCATTTATGTATCATCTGCAGTAACTTTCATGATTCCTTACTTGTCATAGGTAGTCAATAGATAGTTCATAAATGACAGAAGGAAAAATGAAGAAGTTTTGGATTTGGGGGCCAAAAGATCTGTGTGCTGACAGTTTCCATGTATTGATACACACAGGTCACTTTATGAGGAATCTTGGCAAAAAAGGACGCTCAGAGACTCAAGGAGCCAGTGTTTTAGACATGGAGCCTTGGGAACACTGATAGGATCACCTGTGCTGAATGCCACAGGGATGCAGCAGGAAAAGAACAAGATGATTACAGATTCTGAATGATGGTCAAGTTTAGGTTGATATGAATTTATTAACACAGAGCATGTGGCCTTGGATCTTTTTCCAAAGTACTCCACTGGAGTGGAAGTAGAGAGTGTGGAGAGTAAAAAGCAAGAGATCACTGAGATGCAATGTTAGGTCTTCCTAGCTTAGTGATTGGGATTTTAAAAGAGACAGAGAAAGAGAGAGGAAGCAAAAGATCAAGAGAGGCTGAAGAACTAAAAGTTTGAAATAGACCAACCAGAGTTCAAGATGACTGCAAAGAATAGATTAAGGCAGTTTAAGGGGGTGGAAGATCAGGAAGACATGTGGCAAGAAAAGACTTAATTTAATTTAATTTTTACTTAATTTAAATCTTATATATGGCAACGTTTTTAGTGATGGCAAGGTCCAAGACATAAATGATATAGATCTAGGACTACATATGAAAAGCATTTTTATCTGTTAATGACAAATGCTTTATTAGGGAGCAGTGGTTAAGTCATATGTGCTAATCATAATGGGAGTAAGTAATCAATCCATGAGCTTAGTACTTAAATCTTAGGTGTGGTCTTATAGCCTCAAGACTGTCTGCTGGAAGGAAGAGGAGTTGTTGAACCTGGAAGTAAAACTACAGATCAGAACTCAGCCATTTAAAAGTTATTTCCTGATGACTCCCCAGCGTGATGGCCATAGTGCTAGACAAGGGAGAGGTCAAAAAAGCCTGTTTCCTGATCTCGGAGCATTCTTCAATGGAGAGAAAAATTATATTGCCCCCTCTTTTTCTCATTTGTAAGGAGCAGAAAGTTGTGATTTCAGTTTGTAATCGAGAGACGCACACCGGAGAGTGCTGTCATTTGAAGGGAACCAGTCTACTGCCATAGCACCCTGCACACGCCCCATCTTGTCTGAATGGGACCACATTTCAGTTGATAAGAGACTATCAATAATGCTAATGATATACATCCACTTTGGAAAACTTTTAGTAGAATTACTAAATTTAATTTAACATGCAATATCCCATGATACTGTCTATTCCAACTAAAATGGGTGCTTATATTTACACACACACACACAAAAAGCAATAATATTCACGGCAGCTTTTAGCTTTATTCATAACAGCACCAAATTGGAAAGAACCAAAATGTTCCACCTACTTTCACATATACATTTTTTTCTGTATAGATTTTGCCTCATTCTGTATTCCCCTATTCTCTAAATTAAAATACCTATTAAAATTTTTAAACAAATAAAAATTGACATTTTATTCTAAGTGATTTCAATCAATGGCTTTTATTTAATAATACAATATGAAATGTCACTTGTAAATAAAATACACAAATCTTTGAGAAGTGTTTTGAATCTCTCTCGTTGCTTTTGCACTTAGGGCATAAGTTAAACTCAGTATAAAGAGTAACTGAACATGTGCTCGGAGAAGCAAGGTCACAAGCGACAATGAAATAGGAATCGGGTAGTCAAGGAAGAAGACTGTCTTGGGAGGAAGTAGAGACAAAGTCTGTAGGAAAGTGAAGGTGCCCAGGAACTCTCCCGTCACTCAGAAAGGACTTGCACAAGCTGGACATATAACAAGAAGTGGATAAGAAATTGGGGGGCTCATCTGTCTATATTCCCGAGCACTAAGCAGCTCCATTAGCAGAAAATCGACCTTGGATATGACAACACATGGCAGTTTCCATAGATGGATTATATAAGAATGTCAAGTTGAGCAGATATGACTATTTTTGAAATCTGCTTTCTCTTAGAAAATTATGCATTATTTCTTCTCAATTTATTCTTTCTCCAATATAATCACTTTCCTTCATATTACTCTAGCATAGGTCCAAATTGTCCGTTGTCACTTTTCACTTATAAGTCTGAATTCTAGGCATAATTATTTTCTTCCTGTTTTGCATGATTTATAGGCCTCATTAAATATATTTTATATAATGTATATAATACATTATATGAATATAAATCTATGTAAATATATTTATATATATTCTCCTATGTCAACAGTAAGTCAGTACAGTTTTTTTCTCCAGTTAAGCCTTTTTTTCCTTCAGGAGAGAACTAAAGTGTATGTTCAATTATACACAGAATGCTCTATTGAAATGAGTGTTAATATGTTTAATCTGAAGGTCCAGGGTCCAATCCCTCGGGCAAGTAATAGCAGGTCTTGCCCACTAGATGTAAGCACTATGAGGGCATGATTTTTTCCCCCCTTTTGTTTACTATTGCATCCCCAGCACCTAGAAAAGTTCCCAATACACAGTTGGTTCTCAATAATCTTTTTTTTTTTAACAAATTTGTGGATCAGAGGCTTATATTAATGCATAAAAAATGCCATGGGATGAAGCAGAGTTAAGGATCCTGTGAAAAGGATGGGGGTATCTGAGAAATGGACTCACCCTCCCACATCGGCGGGGATTCCATGGTGGGCTCAACCACTCTGCCTGTCAGGGAACGGGGCAGAGATACTGTGAGGGCTGGACCTTTTCTGTCCACAGATCACCTATCATTTTCATCAAAGGGTGGAAAACAGGAGGAGTGTTCTCAGACCCCCGGGAGGACATGGAGCAGCCAGAATTTTCAAGTGTGGCACAGGAAGTCAAGAGAGTCCTTACTCTCCTCCACTGGCACTGTGGAGTGAAAGCCACATTTGTGTGCCCTTGCCTGGCTCAAAGCCTCTTCCCTTTCCTGTCAACTGGAAGGCAAAATGGTCTGAATTTTGACATTTTCCTCCAGCTGCCCATGTATTCCCTTTCCTAGTACCATCACCATGCCAAAAAAAAACTGTGAGGCCTGTTTCTTCCTTAGTTTTTACATTTTTAATTCCCACAGCTATTTAGTCTTGACAGAAGTCGATTCTTAACACAAGGATCTAGAACCCAGTAACAACATAGGTGTAAGTTCTCAGTCTCCTCGTGTGGAAATATTTTTCCAAGAGTTTCACATTTCCCCCTAAGCATGGGTGAATAGTGAAGAGGAAGGACAATTCAGACGGATCAATGGTCAGGAAGAGGCAAAGAGGAATCATGGGATGGAAGAAGGAAATGGAAGGGATGGAAACAGACCATTCCATACTATCTGACTGACTATGGCAAAATCCTGGAATCCCAATATCTCAATCACTTAGGACATTGCCGGCTTATTTCTCTTGTCTGTCACAGTGTAATATAGAAGGGTAGGGGGATTCTGCACCATCTGGATTCTCCAAAGCCTATGGACTTAGAATCCTCCCACTTCCTTTGAATCCAGCCAGAAGGGAAGGGAAGGGGAAGAGCTAAGGAAGATTTTTCAGGTTTTATGTTCCATATATGTAAGTGTCACTCATATCCACCCACATCCCATTGACCAGAGCACAGTCACATGGTCTTAGCTGCAGGGCAGTGTGGGAAAGATAGCATATGGACCCAGAAAAAAGAAGATATGGGGTTGGTAAACCTAACATTTATCTGGCAAGTATCTGTCCTTCTAGTAGCTGGGTAGTGATTTCATTCTTTATCACACAGAAAATGCTCACTCATTACAAAAGGACACATCCCAAAGTCGAATGTAGATAGTCACTTTAGCTAGCTTTAAATCCAGGGTTTCCTAGTAATACACACACCTTGCTGTCATATCCAGCCATAGCTGGTGCTCTTGTGTTTGAATCATGACACAAACACTGTTTATACGGTGCCACCAAATTTCCATTTGGAATAAAAGAAGAATGAAAAGATGAGAAAGAAGAAAAAATCAGCAAAAACAGTCACGGGTCCACAGCTATCTCAGATCCCCAGGGAGACATCACAACGATGTCCTGACTTGGAGCTGGGAAACTTCTTTGGTTCTGCCCTGGTTTTGCTTTACTTTCAGGTTCCTGTCCTCCTTGTTCATTCTCCTCCATAGCTGAGTGGAATATATCTTTGGTTAAACTGGAAGTCTTACATTTCCCTATGAATTTTGGATCAGTTTGTCAATTTCTGCAAAATAGCAAGCTTGAATTTTTAGAGGGATGAAATTGAATCTGTAGATCAGTGTAGGAAGTATTACCATTTTAGTAATAGTAAATTTTCCAACGACTAATTCAGAAGGTTTATGTATTTGTTGAGTTTTTTAAATTTTATTTTAGCAATGTTTTATATTTTTCAAGCGTAAAGTCTTGCATTTCTTTTGTGAGATTTATTCCTAAGTATTTTTTTAAGCTATTGTAAATATACTTGTCTCCCTAATTTCATTGTTGGATTGTTTGTTATTAGTGTATAGAAGAACAATTAATATAGTTTTACTTTTTCCAATCTGGATACTTTTCTTTTTCTTGCTTATTTCCCTCATCTGGAACCTCTAGATAACAAAGTACAACATAAATAGAAGTGGTTAGAGTAGATATCTTTGTCTGATATCTCCCCTGATTTTAGAGGGAAAGTTTTCAGTCTTTCATCGTTAAGTTTGACAGGTTTAAAGGGTTGTGGGTTTTTCATAGGTTGAGAAAGTGCCCTTCTATTCTTAGTTTGTTGAGTGGTTTTATCATGAAAAGTTTAGATTTTGTCAAATGTTTCTTCTGAATATAGTGAGATGTTCCTGTGGTTTGTTTTTTGTTACATGGGTTGAATATATTATATGATTGATTTTTGTACGTGGAATCAGCCTTGCATTCCTGGAATAAATACTATTTGGTAATGGTATGTAATCTTTTTTATATGTTGCAGGATTCTGTATGTTGGCATTTTGAGGATTTTTGTGTATGTATTCATAAGGGATTTTGGTCTGTAGCTTTTTCTTCTGATGTGTTTCATCTTGGTATTGGTTAATATTAGCCTCACAGAATGAGTTAGAAAATACTCTCTCTTCTGTTTGGAAGAGTTTATGAAAGATTTATCTTACTTAAATGTTGGTAGAATTTGCCAGTGAAGCTATCTGGTTCTGGATTTTTCTTTGTGCAAAGTTTCCCTCCCCCTACTTTAGTTTATTAATTAATATCTAATTAGTAGATTCCCCCCCAGTTTTATTGAGATATAATTGACATTTAAATTGTATAAGTTTAAGGTGTACAACATAATTATTTGGTGCATGTAAATACTGTGAAATGATCACCACACTAAGTTTAGTTAATATCCATTACCTCATAGTTTCAAACTCTCTTAACTTCCGTATCTACAATACGGTATTAAAAATACTACATTTTAGGGATGCCTGGATGGCTCAGTAGTTTTAGCGTCTGCCTTAGGCTCAGGTCATGATCCCAGAGTCCTGGGATTGAGTCCCACATGGGGCTTCTTGCTCAGCAGGGAGCCTGGTCTCCCTCTGCTTGCTGCTCCGCCTGCTTGTGCTCTCTACATCTCTCTCTCTCTCTCTCTCTCTCTCTGACAAATAAATAAAATAAAAACTTTAAAAAAATATTTTAAATTAGTAGACTTTATAGAGCAATTTTAGGTTTGCAATTCGGGGGTGTTTGGATTACTAATTCAACCTCTTTACTTGTTATAGGTGTATTCAGATTTTCTATTTATTTGATATAGTTTTCAGTAATTTGTGTCTTCCTTGAAATTTGTCAGTTTCATTGGGTTATATAAATTGTTGACATACAGTTTCATACAGTTTTACCTTATAATCTTTTCTTTTCCTGTTTGAAGAACAACCCTTCTTCTATTTCTCAAGTTATTTTAGTAACCTGAGTCTTTTTCTTTATTTCCTTAGTCTAGCTTAATTTCTGTTAATTTTTTTATGTTTTCAAAAACCAATTATTGTTTTCATTAATTTTCTTTATTTTCTGTTATATTTTTCTGCTCTAATTTTTTATTTTATTTTTTATTTTTTATTTTAAGAGAGAGAGCATGTGTTTGCATGAGCGGGGGAAGAGCAACGGGAAAGGGAGAGAGAGAATCTTTAGCAGGCTCCAAATTCAGCATGAACCCCAACATTGGGCTCAATCTCACAACCCTGAGATCATGACCTGAGCTGAAATTAAGAGTTGGATGCTTAACTTACTGAGCCACCTGGGCACCCTCTGCTCTAATTTTTATTGTTTTCTTGATTCTCCTTGCTTTGGGTTTAATTTGCTCTTTAATTTCTAGACACCTAAGATACAAAGTTAGATTAGTAATTCAAGATTTACCTTCATATATATATATATATATATATATATATATATATATATATAAAATATGTAAATTTCCCTCTAAGTACTGCTTTAGCTACATTTCAGAAGTTTTTGGTATGTTGTGTTTTTGTTTTGTCTGTGTTTATGTCTTCTAACTTTTTTGTGATTTCTTCTTTGGCCCATTGATTATTTAGGAGCGTGTTGTTTAGTTTGTACATATTTGCAAATTTCTCAAATTTCCTTCTTTAATTGATTTCTAATTTCACTTTATTATGATCAAAGAACATACTTTGATTTCAATCTTTTCACGTTTATTGAGGCTCGTCTTATGGGTTAATATATGGTCTATCATGCAGAGTGTTTTTTGTGCACTTGAGAGAAATGTGTATTCTGCTGTTTGTTGGAGTCTTATGTGTGTGTCTGTTATGTCCTGTTGGTCAAGAGTGTTGTTCAAGTCTTCCATTCTCTTGTTGATTTTCTGTCTAGTTGTTCTATCCCTTATCAGAAATGAGGTATTGAAGTCTATCCCTCTAATTCCATCAATGTCTCTTTCATGGGTTGTAGGATCTTGGTTTTAGATTCGTATATGTTTATAATTGCTATATTTTCTTGATGTTTTGACTCTTTTATAAGAAAGTGTCCTTGGTCTCTGGTAACAAATTTTTGTCTTAAATCTTTTTTCATTTGATGTTAGGATAGTCAATACAGCTCTCTTTTGTTTCTGTTTGCATGGCATTTTATTTTCCCCTCTTGCACTTTCAATTTGTTTGTGTATTTGAATCCAATATGTATCTCTTGCTGTTAGCACAAGTCGGATCATATTATTTTATCCATGTTTTCAATATCTGTCTTTTTATTGGAGTATTTAACCAATTGTGTAAATGTAATTCCTGATTAGTAGAATTATATCTGTGATTTTGCCACTCTTTTCTGCATTCCATTTCAGTCCTTATTCTAATGGGCATCAGAGCACAGTGTCAAGGAACTCCATGTTTGTGAGGGGAGGGGAGGAATCGGAACAACTCTATCTTTTCTGATGATGCCATGTCTGTATCTCACAGATTTGCTAACTGTTTTCAAAATCAAATGGAGACATTGTTATGTAACATTTTGTCTTATCAAAATGTACTCTTTTGGCATTTTTTATTAATTCAAGACCAAAAATGTATTTAGCTGACAAGCAGGAGTGGTAATTAGAATTTATCAAAATTTGGAGACTGAACAATTCTGATGTTTCATGTAGAGATTTGGTATATATTTGGGCCTATCGTGGAATCTAATACATAATAAAAACATAGTGTTTTTCCTGTGAATAGATGAACCTTGTCATGCACATATGATGTTTTTCATTGAACAACAAAAGCAATAACAAATACTTGTTGAAAGTGCCAAGAAATTCTTCAATACAATGAGCTGCTGAATAAAAGGGACAGCGTTCCCATTAGTACTTCACTGTATGTCCAGGGTTTGTCCTCTCAACAAGAGCTTGTTCAAGGCTGTAAGCAGCTGTGTTCACGTAGAGAGTCCCCTCTCTGCAAAGAGACCCTCATAGCATCACTTATACCACTTTTGAAATATCCTAGCTGTAAATCCTAGTCATCTGTATGTGTGATTAATCACCCTTCACCCAGGGCAAAGGACAAACTATAAGACAATTTGAAGAGGATTTCCCTGACTATGAGCTCACAAAAACAGAATATTTAATTAAAATTTTGATCTTCCCAAGTTATATGATTTTGGAAGAAATCAAATAAGTTAACCTAACTTCAAGGTCAGAATGCTTATTATTATTATTTTTTTTTTTTGAGCTGTAGAATCATAGCGAAAGAGAACTCACCAAATCAAAGCAGAAGTAGGAGTATTAACGCTCCCTGTTATTTTTTCCTTCCCATGTTTAAATAACTATAATAATCTTACAGCCCCCCATGTATTTCTGATTTATTCAGTATAGTACTTGGGAAGCTACTGGAATTTTCAAAATCTTTGTTTTACAATCATACTTTTAAGCAATTTAAGCCTTGTACACATTTTGTATTTTTAAAAACCTTTGTATCCAAAATACTTTGTTGTCTGTGGGCAACCTTGTTTTGAAGTCTAAGGCTGCCTTTAACGCGTTCCTATAATCTGTTGTCTGTTGACTCAAATCCAAACCCGCTGCTCTGCTCTGCATGTCCCTTCAACTTGATGTAATGCTGTTTATCATTATTTTTTGATGCTGAGTCTGTAGCTTTGTATTCTTTTCATGTAGCTGAGCGTATGTTTCTTTTCTTTAACACAGAGACAATATCTTTGTGACTCTCTCAGAAACAGCCTTTGTTTCAAGAAAAAGTTGTTTCCCTGATGTTTAGATTAGGGCAAAGAAAGTGAGTGGACAGTGTTTATATTCTACTGCCACTGCTGGGAACATTACATGGTATACCCCTGGAATAAAATGTTTGATCACTTTCATTTGCAAACAAAAATGAAAACAAAAACAAAAACAATACAAAACAAAAATACAACCCTAATGTTATTATTGTTAATTACTATTTGTATCTTATTTAACTTTTCAAAACTATATGATGAATTCTTAAATTTGTTATGTCCACTAAGACATTTATTTAACTCTTGTTTTTCTACATCTTGTCTTTAAAATATTATTATACTTAATATATAAAGCCCCTTAATCCCATATTAGTTGATAAATAATATTTTAATATGATTTAAACAGTGAAATACAGGCTGGAAAGCATGTTAATCCTACTATAATATTCTTACACCTATATTTTCTAGCAACAATGAAGTTCTTAAGCTTCTTGGAGATAAAAATGTTCCCCATATGAGAAATAGCATTTGGAGAATAAAACATTTTATTGAAATTATCTATGTAGAACAATTTTCTATGTATGCTAATAAATAGCACACAGTTTGGACAACCTCATTATACTTTAAATCAGTGTCTGGGAATGTCTTTCCAATGGAAGCTTTAAATGCAAATATTGCCACACTTTACTTAAATCATGTTCTGAGATTTCTTATCTCTTAAACTCTACCAGAAACTTGTTTTTCATAATTATTTACATGACATAAACTTTATTAGGCTTTTGAGGCTTCATAGTTGGTTCTCTGACCTTGAGAAGATATAGCAATAATGGTCCATAAAGTCTTTTCCACCTCTAACTTCTTTGATTTCATGTACTTCATTACAAATGTTCGTTTTTCCTCTCCTGTGTCAAGTTTCATCTCCATACAATTTCAGTATATGGTATCTAGATCAGTATAAAGTATGGATACCATGATGGAATGTAAAACAAATGTATTATGAATATTTCAAAATCTATATGACTTAGGTAGTTTTGTTCAAATCAAATATATTTCTTTTTTTTAGGATTTTATTTATTTGACAGAGAGAGATAGTGAGAAAGGGAACACAAGCAAGGGGAATGTGAGAGGGAGAAGCAGGCTTCCCGGTGAGCAGGGAGCATAATGCAGGGCTCGATCCCAGGACTCTGGGATCACGACCTGAGCCGAAGGCAGATGATTAACGGCTGAGCCACCCAGGCGCCCCAAATCAAATATGTTTCTTAAACAATTATTAGGTAATTGAACTTTATTAAGAATGGTATTTAGTGGCTTATATATTTTTTAATTCTCCTGATAATGGCTGGCCAGGGGAATTTAGGCAGTGCTTAAATGTGCCAAAACAAGAATGGGAAAAATAACCAGTCAATCTGAATCATGTTAGGATGTTATTGTACATAATTCATTCTTTGACTTAAATATCTTACTTCCATAGTGCTGATCAGAGAAGTTAGATTGGATTTTCTTTCTTTCTTTTTAAAGATTTTATTTATTTGACAGAGAGAGAGAGAGAGCATGCACACAAGCAGGCGGAGAGGCAGGCAGAGGGAGAGGGAGAAGCAGACTCCCACTGAGCAGTGAGCCCCGTGTGGGGCTCGATCCCAGGATCCTGGGATCATGACCTGAGTCAAAGGCAGACGCTTAACCAACTGAGCCATCTAGGCATCCCTAGATTCGACTTTCTGTTTGTTAGTTGACTATAAGTTGTCAACTGTGCACTTCCTTATATTTCTCTTGCATATGTGAAGCTGTATTTTATTTAAAGAGTTATGACTGTTCACCTAGATGCTATGCCCTGTCTTTTCCATCTGATTATTCCATCTAATGACACCAATATGCCTCTCGAAGCTTATTCACTAGTGATCCAAATCCTCTACAGTGATCTCTGAGTGACCCTTGAAATATGAATAGTGGGATACCCACTAGAATGCCTAGCATTCTGTACAGAAGCTTTTTATTTTGATGTAGTCCCAATAATTTATTTTTGCTTTTGTTTCCCTTGCCTCAGGAGACAGATCTAGAAAGAAGTGCTATGACCAGTGTTAAAGAGATTACTGACTGTTCTCTAGGATTTTTATGGTTTCAGGTCTCACATTTAGGCCTCTAATCCATTTTTAATTTATTTTTGTGTATGGTTTAAGAAAATGGTTGTTTCATTCTTTTGCACGTTGCTGCCCCGTTTTCCCAACACCATTTGTTGAAGAGACTGTCCTTTTCCTACTGGATATGCTATTCTGCTTTGTTGAAGATTAGTTAACCATATAGTTGTGGGATTATTTCTGGGTTTTCTATTTTGCTCTATTGATCTGTTTTTGTGCCAGTACCATACTATTTTGATCACTATAGCTTTGCAAAATAACTTGGAAGTCCAGAATTGTGATGCTTCCAGCTTTGCTTTTTCAAGGTTGCTTTGGCTATTCAGAGTCCTTTGTGGTTCCATACAAATTTTAGGATTATTTGTTCTAGCTCTGTGAAAATTGCTGTTGGCATTTTGATAGAGACTTTATTAAATGTGTAGATTGTTTTAGGTAGTATAGACATTTTAAGAATATTTGCTCTTCAAATCCATGAGCATGGAATGTTTTCCATTTCTTTGTGTCATTTTTAATTTCTTTCATCAGTGTTTTATAGTTTTCAGAGTACAGGTCTTTCACATTTTTGGTTAGTTTTATTCCTGGGTATCTTGTTTTTGGTGCTGTTGTTAATGGGATATTTTTCTTAATTTCTCTTTCTGCTGCTTCATTATTGATATATAGAAATGCAATAGATTTCTGTATGTTGATTTTGTATCCTGGGAATTTAAATTTGTGTATCAGTTCTAGCAATATTTTAGTTGCATCTTTTGGATTTACTATACACAGTATCTGACATCTATAAATAATGAAAGTCTTTTTTCAACTGATGAATGGATAAAGATGGGGTGTGTGTGTGTGTGTGTGTGTAATGGAATATTACTCAGCCATAAAAAAGAATGAAATCTTGCTATTGCAATGACATGGGTGGAGATAGAGTATTATGCTAAGTGAAAAAAGTCAAAGAAAGACTAATACCATATGATTTCACTCATATGTGGAATTTAAGGTACGAAACAAATGAGCAGAGGGGAAAAAAAAAACACAGGCAAACCACGAAACAGATTCATGATATAGAGAACTGATTGTCACCACAGGGGAGGTGAGTGGGGAAATGGATTAAATAGGTGGTAGGGATTAAGGAGGGCACTTGTGCGATGTTCCAAGATGGCAGAGGAGCAGGAGACCTAAAGTTCGTCTGGTCCCAGGAATTCAGCGAGAGAGCTACCAAACCATTCCGAATACCTATGAATGCAACTGGAGAATGAAGAAAAGAGTAGCAGAAACTCTATGAACAGAAAGGCAACCACTTCCTGCAAGGAGGAGAAAAGATGGAGGAGGAGTAGGCGACCCTTTCTCAGCTGGTCCGAGTCAAGCTGGATATCTACCAGACCATTCTGAACACCCACAGAATCAGCCTGAGACGCAGGAAGATACATCTGGATTTCTACAAATGAACATCTCCAGTGCTGAGTATTGAGGTACGAAGTGGGGAGCTGTGAATCCGAGCACAGATATAGGAAGATAAAGGGAAGGGGGAGGGAGCCTCTGCACTCAGGTGCCGGGAAGCAATAGCCCCTTGTGCTGGGGAGTGGGCTGGACTCTCAGACCAGCACCCACAAGAGAGCGGACTGAGACAGTGAGCGAGGGAACGCCCGTGTCCAAACTGAAAACAAGAGCTCCCGACCGCACACTCGAACTAGAGTGAAACCGAGAGCTCAGGAGTGCGAGCGCAACCAGACTGAAAACTGGTGCTCCAGAGCACAGGGGAACCAGACTGAAACAGGGAGCTCGGGAGCTCGGGAGCACGCGCGGGGCGGCTGGCGGCTGGCAGGGTTGGAAACACAAAGGACAGAGACACGCTGGCCCTGGAAGTGAGGCCTGGGATGCCGGGTGTGGGGCGCACAGCCCGGGATGCTGCAGGGTTGAGCAGCGCCAACAGAAACAGAGCTAAAGTGGCCAGAACATCAGTGGAGAACGGGCCGCAATCCCTCCATCCTGTGACAGAGGCTGAATTTCGGCTGCTGCCGCTCTGACTCTCAGAAGTGGCATAGCAAACCGCCAGGGAAAGCCGCCAGAGAACAAAAGCCTGGAAATACCAGCTCACAGGGTGCCCATCCCCATCCCCCCTCACAGGGGACACGGAGACTCTACCCAAACAGGGTTTCCTGAGTATCGGCGTGGCAGACCCCTCCCCCAGAAGGCAGGCTGAAAAATCAAGAAGCCCACAACCCGGAGCGCCTGAGTGGTGCAGTCATTAAGCGCCTGTCTTCGGATTAGGGCATGATCACAGCGTTCCGGAAAGGAGTCCCTCATCGGGCTTCTCCGCCGGGAGCCTGCTTCTTCCTCTCTCACTCCCCTGCTTGGGTTCCCTTTCTTGCTGACTGTCTGTCTCTCTCTCTCAAAAAGATAAATAAAATCTTTAAAGAAGAAGCCCACATCCCTAAGAACTCTATAAAACAAGGGCGCACAGCCTGGGTCCCAGTCAATAATTTGGGCTCTGGACAACCCCACAATCTCTCCTCATCAGAATGACAAGAAGGAGAAGTCCCCCCCAGCAAAGAAAAGATAATGAGTCTGTGGCCTCTGCCACAGAATTAATAGATTTGGATGTATCCAAATTATCAGAAATGGAATTCAGAGCAACANTCCCTCATCGGGCTTCTCCACCGGGAGCCTGCTTCTTCCTCTCTCACTCCCCTGCTTGGGTTCCCTTTCTTGCTGACTGTCTGTCTCTCTCTCTCAAAAAGATAAATAAAATCTTTAAGGAAGAAGCCCACATCCCTAAGATCTCTATAAAACAAGGGCGCACGGCCTGGGTCCCAGTCAACACTTGGGCTCTGGACAACCCTGCAATCTCTCTTCATCAGAATGACGAGAAGGAGAAGTCCCCCCCAGCAAAGAAAAGATAATGAGTCTGTGGCCTCTGCCACAGAATTGGCCTCGGCCACAGAATTAATACATATGGATGTATCCCAATTATCAGAAATGGAATTCAGAGCAACAATGGTCAAGATGATGAGTAGACTTGAAAAAAGTATTAACAAAAATGTTACTGAGAATATAGAATCCCTAAGGGCAGAAATGAGAGCAACTCTAACAGAAATTAAAAA
>NC_048231.1:94566185-94567644 GCF_002007445.2 Ailuropoda melanoleuca
CAAGTTCAACCACGACAAACCTACGCCACGTCACGTCATAGTGCAATTCGCAAATATTAGATCCAAGGATATAGCATTGAAAGCGGCCAGGGCAAAGAAATTTCTCACGTACCAAGGCAAAGGTATCAGGATTACGTCAGACCTGTCTACAGAGACCTGGAATGAGAGAAAGGCTTGGGGGGGCATTTTTAAAGCTCTTTCAGAGAAAAACATGCAGCCAAGGATCCTTTATCCAGCAAAGCTGTCATTCAGAATTGATGGAGAAATAAAGACGTTCCAAAATCGCCAATCATTAACCAATTTCGTAACCACGAAACCAGCCCTACAGGAGATATTAAGGGGGGCTCTATAAAGGTAAAAAGGCCCCAAGAGTGATACAGAGCAGCAAGTCACAACCGATACAAAGACTTTAAAGAGAAATGGCATCATTAAAATCATATCTGTCAATAATCTCTATCAATCTAAATGGCTTAAACTCTCCCATAAAACGCCACAGGGTTGCAGATTGGATAAAAAGACATGACCCATCCATTTGCTGTCTACAAGAGACTCATTTTGAACCCAAAGATGCATTCAGACTTAGAGTAAGGGGATGGAGTACCATCTTCCACGCAAATGGACCTCAAAAGAAAGCTGGAGTAGCAATTCTCATATCAGATAGATTGGATTTTAAACTAGAGGCTATAGAGAGAGACCCAGAAGGCCACTATATTATTCTTAGAGGAAGTATTCAACAAGTGGATATGACAATTATTAATATATATGCCCCCAACAGGGGAGCAGCAAGATACACAAGCCAACTCTTAACCAAAATAAAGAGACATATAGATAAGAACACAGTAATAGTAGGGGACCTCAACACCCCACTATCAGAAATAGACAGAACACCCTGGCAAAAACTAAGCAAAGAATCAAAGGCTTTGAATGCCATACTCGACGAGTTGGACCTCATAGATATATATAGAACACTACACCCCAGAACCAAAGAATACTCATTCTATTCAAATGCCCATGGAACATTCTCAAGAATAGATCATGCTCTGGGACACAAAACAGGTCTCAGCCAATACCAAAAGATTGAAATTATCCCCTGCATATTCTCAGACCACAACGCTCTGAAATTGGAACTCAACCACAAGGAAAAACCTGGAAGAAACTCAAACACTTGGAGGCTAAGAACCATCCTGCTCAAGAATGACTCGATAAACCAGGAAATCAAAAAACAAATTAAACAATTTATGGAGACCAACGAGAATGAATACACAACGGTCCAAAACCTATGGGATACTGCAAAGGCAGTCCTAAGGGGGAAATACATAGCCATCCAAGCCTCACTCAAAAGAATAGAAAAATCTAAAATGCAGTTTCTATATTCTCACCTCAAGAAACTGGAACAGCAACAGAGGGACAGGCCTAACCCACTGACAAGGAAGGAGTTGACCAAGATTAGAGCAGAAAT
>NC_048231.1:94570115-94570537 GCF_002007445.2 Ailuropoda melanoleuca
CCCCACTCTGAGATCATGACCTGAACCGAAATCAAGTCAGACGCTCAACCAACTCAGCCACCCAGGTGCCCCTCTAGCTATGTTTTATAAAAGAAGTTCTGGCTAAGGGATGTTACAAGTGGATTTGTTAATGCAATTATTGCTTTTGCTTCTTCCCTACTGCTTTCATTTGCTCATTCATTCCTTCGACAATTTTTTTTTGTGGTCTACCTCATTAGAAACAACAACAACAAAAAATGCAACAGTCCTTTTCCTTAGGAGTTTATAAGCTAGGTGGAAAAATGTGTTTAATCATACACCAAAAAATGTGGTATACAATAATTACATGAGGGAATTAAATGCCGCATTTGAAAGTATGCACATATTGCTTGACATATATTAACTTGAATTATAGGAAATTGCCAGCATTTTAATGGCTTAAC
>NC_048231.1:94570637-94571606 GCF_002007445.2 Ailuropoda melanoleuca
AGAACCTCAAGCAGACTCCCTGCTGAGCCTGACGTGGGGCTTGATCTCACAGCCCTGAGATCATGACCTAAGCTGAAACCAAGAGTTGGACACTTAACAGACTGTATCACCCAGGTGCTCTGATCATGACCTCCTTTAAAACAGGGACTGNGTTGAGCTCCAGCTCGGCGTTCCAAGATGGCGGAGGAGCAGGAGACCTAAAGTTCGTCTGGTCCCAGGAATTCAGCGAGAGAGCTACCAAACCATTCCGAATACCTACGAATGCAACTGGAGAATGAAGAAAAGAGTAGCAGAAACTCTATGAACAGAAAGGCAACCACTTTCTGTAAGGAGGAGAAAAAAAGGAGGAGGAGTAGGCGACCCTTTCTCAGCTGGTCCGAGTCGAGCTGGATATCTACCAGACCATTCTGAACACCCACAGAATCAGCCTGAGACGCAGGAAGATACATCTGGATCTCTANCCAGCCTGAACACCCACGGAATCAGCCTGAGACGCAGGAAGATACATCTGGATCTCTACAAATGAACATCTCCAGCGCTGAGTATTGAGGTACGAATTGGGGAGCTGTGAATCCGAGCACAGATATAGGAAGATAAAGGGAAGGGGGAGGGAGCCTCTGCGCTCAGGCGCCAGGAAGCAATAGCCCCTTGGGCTGGGGAGCGGGCTGGACTCTCAGAACAGCACCCGCAAGAGAGTGGACTGAGACAGTGAGCCTGGGAACGCCCGTGTCCAAACTGAAAACAGGAGCTCCCTACCGCACACTCGAACTAGAGTGAAACCGAGAGCTCAGGAGTGCAAGCGCGACCAGACTGAAAACTGGCGCTCCAGAGAACAGGCGAACCAGACTGAAACAGGGAGCTCGGGAGCGCGGGAGTGCGCGGGGGCGGCTGGCGGCTGGCGGCTGGCGGCTGGCGGGGTTAGAAACACAAAGGACAGAGACGCGCCGGCCCTGGAAGTGAGGGCTGGGA
>NC_048231.1:94571648-94589657 GCF_002007445.2 Ailuropoda melanoleuca
CCAAACAGGGTTGCCTGAGTATCAGCGCGGCAGGCCCCTCCCCCAGAAGGCAGGCTGAAAAATCAAGAAGCCCACAACCCAGGGCACCTGAGTGGCACAGTCATTGAGCGCCTGTCTTCGGATTAGGGCATGATTACAACGCTCCGTAAGGAGTCCTTCATCGGGCTTCTCCACCGGGAACCTGCTTCTTCCTCTCCCACTCCTCTGCTTGGGTTCCCTTTCTTGCTGACTGTCTCTCTCTCTCTCAAATAAATAAATAAACTCTTTAAGGAAGAAGCCCACATCCCTAAGATCTCTATAAAACAAGGGCGCACGGCCTGGGTCCCAGTCAACACTTGGGCTCTGGACAACCCTGCAATCTCTCTTCATCAGAATGACGAGAAGGAGAAGTCCCCCCCAGCAAAGAAAAGATAATGAGTCTGTGGCCTCTGCCACAGAATTGGCCTCGGCCACAGAATTAATACATATGGATGTATCCCAATTATCAGAAATGGAATTCAGAGCAACAATGGTCAAGATGATGAGTAAACTTGAAAAAAGCATCAGAGAAAGCGTTGCTGAGAATATAGAATCCCTAAGGGCAGAAATGAGAGCGAATCTGACAGAAATTAAAAATTCTATGAGCCAAATGCAGTCAAAACTAGAGGCTCTGACGGCCAGGGTCACCGAGGCAGAGGAACGCGTTAGCGAATTGGAGGATGGGTTAGTAGAAGAAAAAACGAAAATAGAAGCTGGTCTTAAAAAAATCCACGCCCACGAATGTAGATTACGGGAGATTACTGACTCTATGAAACGATCCAATGTCAGAATCATCGGCATCCCTGAAGGGGTGGAGAAAAACAGAGGTCTAGAAGAGATATTTGAACAAATTGTAGCTGAAAACTTCCCTAATCTAGCAAGGGAAACAAGCATTCGTGTCCAAGAGGCAGAGAGGACCCCATCCAAGCTCAACCAGGACAAACCTACGCCACGGCATGTCATAGTGCAATTCGCAAATATTAGATCCAAGGATACAGTATTGAAAGCGGCCAGGGCAAAGAAATTTCTCACGTACCAAGGCAAAGGTATCAGGATTACGTCAGACCTGTCTACAGAGACCTGGAATGAGAGAAAGGCTTGGGGGGGCATTTTTAAAGCTCTTTCAGAGAAAAACATGCAGCCAAGGATCCTTTATCCAGCAAAGCTGTCATTCAGAATTGATGGAGAAATAAAGACGTTCCAAAATCGCCAATCATTAACCAATTTCGTAACCACGAAACCAGCCCTACAGGAGATATTAAGGGGGGCTCTATAAAGGTAAAAAGGCCCCAAGAGTGATACAGAGCAGCAAGTCACAACCGATACAAAGACTTTAAAGAGAAATGGCATCATTAAAATCATATCTGTCAATAATCTCTATCAATCTAAATGGCTTAAACTCTCCCATAAAACGCCACAGGGTTGCAGATTGGATAAAAAGACATGACCCATCCATTTGCTGTCTACAAGAGACTCATTTTGAACCCAAAGATGCATTCAGACTTAGAGTAAGGGGATGGAGTACCATCTTCCACGCAAATGGACCTCAAAAGAAAGCTGGAGTAGCAATTCTCATATCAGATAGACTGGATTTTAAACTAGAGGCCATAGAGAGAGATACAGAAGGGCACTATATTATTCTTAAAGGAAGTATTCAACAAGTGGATATGACAATTATTAATATATATGCCCCCAACAGGGGAGCAGCAAGATACACAAGCCAACTCTTAACCAAAATAAAGAGACATATAGATAAGAACACAGTAATAGTAGGGGACCTCAACACCCCACTATCAGAAATAGACAGAACACCCTGGCAAAAACTAAGCAAAGAATCAAAGGCTTTGAATGCCATACTCGACGAGTTGGACCTCATAGATATATATAGAACACTACACCCCAGAACCAAAGAATACTCATTCTATTCAAATGCCCATGGAACATTCTCAAGAATAGATCATGCTCTGGGACACAAAACAGGTCTCAGCCAATACCAAAAGATTGAAATTATCCCCTGCATATTCTCAGACCACAACGCTCTGAAATTGGAACTCAACCACAAGGAAAAACCTGGAAGAAACTCAAACACTTGGAGGCTAAGAACCATCCTGCTCAAGAATGACTCGATAAACCAGGAAATCAAAAAACAAATTAAACAATTTATGGAGACCAACGAGAATGAATACACAACGGTCCAAAACCTATGGGATACTGCAAAGGCAGTCCTAAGGGGGAAATACATAGCCATCCAAGCCTCACTCAAAAGAATAGAAAAATCTAAAATGCAGTTTCTATATTCTCACCTCAAGAAACTGGAACAGCAACAGAGGGACAGGCCTAACCCACTGACAAGGAAGGAGTTGACCAAGATTAGAGCAGAAATCAATGAATTAGAGACCAGAACCACAGTAGAGCAGATCAACAGGACTAGAAGCTGGTTCTTTGAGAGAATCCATAAAATTGATAGACCACTGGCAAAACTTGTCCAAAAACAAAGAGAAAGGACTGAGATTATTAAAATTATGACTGAAAAGGGAGAGGTCACGACCAGCACCATTGAAATTGCAAGGATTATTAGAAACTTTTATCAACAGCTATATGCCAAAAAACTAAACAATCTGGAAGAGATGGAGGCCTTCCTGGAAACCTATAAACTACCAAGACTGAAACAGGAAGAAATAGATTTCTTAAATAGGCCAATTAACTATGAAGAAATTGAGTCAGTGATAAACAACCTTCCAAATAATAAAACTCCAGGCCCAGACGGTTTTCCTGGGGAATTCTACCAAACATTCAAAGAAGAAATAATACCTATTCTCCTAAAGCTATTTCAAAAAATAGAAACAGAAGGAAAGCTACCAAACTCATTCTATGAGGCTAATATTACCTTGATCCCCAAACCAGGCAAAGACCCCCTCAAAAAGGAGAATTACAGACCGATTTCTCTAATGAATATGGATGCCAAAATCCTCAACAAGATCCTTGCTAATAGAATCCAACAGTACATTAAAAGGATTATCCATCATGACCAAGTGGGATTCATACCTGGGATGCAAGCATGGTTCAACACTCGCAAATCAATCAATGTGATACATCATATCAACAAGAAAAGACTCAAGAACCATATGATCCTCTCAATTGATGCAGAAAAAGCATTTGACAAAATACAGCATCCTTTCCTGATTAAAACCCTTCAGAGTGTAGGAATAGAGGGTACATTTCTCAATCTCATAAAAGCCATCTATGAAAAGCCTACTGCAAATATTATTCTCAATGGGGAAAAGGTGANTATTACCTTGATCCCCAAACCAGGCAAAGACCCCCTCAAAAAGGAGAATTACAGACCGATTTCTCTAATGAATATGGATGCCAAAATCCTCAACAAGATCCTTGCTAATAGAATCCAACAGTACATTAAAAGGATTATCCATCATGACCAAGTGGGATTCATACCTGGGATGCAAGCATGGTTCAACACTCGCAAATCAATCAATGTGATACATCATATCAACAAGAAAAGACTCAAGAACCATATGATCCTCTCAATTGATGCAGAAAAAGCATTTGACAAAATACAGCATCCTTTCCTGATTAAAACCCTTCAGAGTGTAGGAATAGAGGGTACATTTCTCAATCTCATAAAAGCCATCTATGAAAAGCCTACTGCAAGCATTATTCTCAATGGGGAAAAGCTGGAAGCCTTTCCCTTAAGATCAGGAACACGACAAGGATGCCCACTCTCACCACTATTATTCAACATAGTACTAGAAGTCCTTGCAACTGCAATCAGAAGACAAAAAGGGATCAAAGGTATCCAAATCGGCAAAGAAGAAGTCAAACTGTCTCTCTTTGCAGATGACATGATACTCTATATGGAAAACCCAAAGGAATCCACTCCCAAACTATTAGAAGTTATAGAACAATTCAGTAAGGTGGCAGGATACAAAATCAATGCCCAGAAATCAGTTGCATTTCTATACACGAATAACGAGACTGAAGAAAGAGAAATTAGGGAATCCATCCCATTTACAATAGCACCAAAAGCCATACGTTATCTTGGAATTAACTTAACCAGAGACGTAAAGTACCTATATTCTAGAAACTAAAAATCACTCTTGAAAGACATTGAGGAAGACATCAAAAGATGGAAAAATATTCCATGCTCATGGATTGGAAGAATTAACATAGTTAAAATGTCCATACTACCCAGAGCAATCTACACTTTCAATGCTATCCCGATCAAAATACCGAGGACATTTTTCAAAGAACTGGAACAAATAGTCCTTAAATTTGTATGGAACCAGAAAAGGCCCCGAATCTCCAAGGAACTGTTGAAAAGGAAAAACAAAGCTGGGGGCATCACAATGCCGGATTTCGAGCTGTACTACAAAGCTGTGATCACAAAGACAGCATGGTACTGGCACAAAAACAGACACATCGACCAATGGAACAGAATAGAGAACCCAGAAATGGACCCTCGGCTCTTTGGGCAACTAATCTTTGATAAAGCAGGAAAAAACATCCGGTGGAAAAAAGACAGTCTCTTCAATAAATGGTGCTGGGAAAATTGGACAGCTACATGCAAAAGAATGAAACTTGACCACTCTCTCACACCATACACAAAAATAAACTCCAAATGGATGAAAGACCTCGATGTGAGACAGGAATCCATCAAAATTGTAGAGAACATAGGCAACAACCTCTTCTATGACATCGGCCAGAGCAACCTTTTTCACGACACATCTCCAAAGGCAAGAGAAATAAAAGATAAAATGAACTTATGGGACTTTATCAGGATAAAGAGCTTCTGCACAGCCAAGGAAACAGTCAAAAAAACTAAGAGACAGCCCACGGAATGGGAGAATATATTTGCAAAGGACACCACAGATAAAGGACTGGTATCCAAGATCTACAAAGAACTTCTCAAACTCAATACACGAGAAACAAATAAACAAATCATAAAATGGGCAGAAGATATGAACAGACACTTTTCCAATGAAGACATACAAATGGCTAACAGACACATGAAAAAATGTTCAAAATCATTAGCCATCAGGGAAATTCAAATCAAAACCACACTGAGATACCACCTTACGCCAGTTAGAATGGCAAAGATAGACAAGGCAAGAAACAACAATTGTTGGAGAGGATGTGGAGAAAGGGGATCCCTCCTACATTGTTGGTGGGAATGCAAGTTGGTACAGCCACTCTGGAAAACAGTGTGGAGGTCCCTTAAAAAGTTAAAAATTGAACTACCCTATGACCCAGCCATTGCACTACTGGGTGTTTACCCCAAAGATACAGATGTAGTGAAGAGAAGGTCCATATGCACCCCAATGTTCATAGTAGCATTGTCCACAATAGCTAAATTGTGGAAGGAGCCAAGATGCCCCTCAACAAATGACTGGATTAAGAAGCTGTGGTCCATATATACAATGGAATATTACTCAGCTATCAGAAAGAACGAATTCTCAACATTTGCTGCAACATGGACGGCACTGGAGGAGATAATGCTAAGTGAAATAAGTCAAGCAGAGAAAGACAATTATCATATGATTTCTCTCATCTATGGAACATAAGAACTAGGATGATCGGTAGGGGAAGAAAGGGATAAAGAAAGGGGGGTAATCAGAAGGAGGAATGAAACATGAGAGACTATGAACTATGAGAAACAAACTGAGGACTTTAGAGGGGAGAGGGGTGGGGGAATGGGATAGACTGGTGATGGGTGGTAAGGAGGGCACATATTGCATGGTGCACTGGGTGTTATACGCAACTAATGGAGCATCGAACTTTACATTGGAATCTGGGGATGTACTGTAAGGTGACTAACATAATATAATAATAAAAAAAAAAAGGAGGGCACTTGTGGTGATGCACACAGGGTGTCATATGGGAGTGTTGAATCACTATATTGTACACCTGAAACTAATATTACACTGTATTAGTTAACTAACTGGAATTTAAATAAAAACTTAAACAAAATTGAAAAATATTCTTTTTATCTTAAATTAGAAATGGACAATTAATAAGGATATCTTTTTTACTGTTTATTCACAGGAGATAATTGATCCTTTTACTGGAAGTTTTCATGTAATTGTATTTATAATTTTGATATAACATTTTTAGAGTAGACTTTTGAAGAGAATAATGCAGTAGATATGTATAGCATTTCACTGATGCAATATAATCACTCTACTTTATTATCTGAAATGAGTGTAGGTACTATTTCTCCAGTCTTAAGTACTGACCTTTCACAAAGACAGCTAGTAAATGATTTTTAATATCTTGCAATTGGATTAAGGAAAATAGTTCACTTATCTTTGTAGGTGAATTCTTTTCTTTCAAAATTGAAGTGTTTAACATAATTCCTTAATATCTCTAGGAGATATCCTTTATATTTAAATTTGCCATTTTCTACTAATCTTAACACACTGTTTTGAGGAATGTGAATATGAGTGTGATTTGGATATGAAGCATAATTTAGAGACTCAACTATCTCAAGGATACCCTGCTCTGTGGTATTATTAGTGATCCAAATTCGTATGGAAGATTATGTATAGTTCTAAAACAATAAATATAGCTGCTGAATCCTATAAATGCATTTCAGTACTTACCTTTCATGAGGTCCTGAGGCTTTTGATACTTGAATATTTGCCCCTTCTTTAAACATGTTCTTTGCCCTATTTTTTTCTCAGTCTCTCTTGAAAGTGCCAAGTATTTCATAAATTTCTTAAAGTCTCCATACCTAGGATTATTCCTTTTTCATTGTACCTTATTCTTAACAGTGCCATCAATGATCAAATGACTCTCTGTGTTTTAATAATTCAGGTATCTATATCACTAACACTAGTTATAGTTAATGTGTATATCAAACTTAATATGTGCTGGGTTCTGTTTTAAGTGCTTTACATCTCTTAAATCATTTAATTGTTCTAACACTATGAGGTGATCGTTTGTATTATCCCCATTCTAAGTGTGATGATTCTGAATCACAGAGAGGTTATATAAATCGCATTATGGATTGTTGGTGCCAGGATCTGACTTCAGGAATGAAATTCATGATCTTTGTCATAGAACTGAACTTCCCCTCAAAGCCATACTTCTTTCCTGAGCTCCAAATCTGTGTATTTAATTGTTTATTTGAAAATCTACTCTCCACTATCTATCCAAAGGAACATGTTGATATATTCTCCCCCTTCTCCCTACCAAAAAATGCAACCACAGGGGCGCCTGGGTGGTGCAGTCGTTAAGCATCTGCCTTTGGCTCAGGGCGTGATCCCAGAGTTCTGGGATTGAGCCCCACATTAGGCTCCTCCAGTAGGAGCCTGCTTCTTCCTCTCCCATTCTCCCTGCTTGTGTTCCCTCTCTCACTGGCTGTGTCTCTATGTCAAATTAATAAATAAAATCTTTAAAAAAATGCAAACACAATTTAGTCCTTCCTTAGTTGTTAATTAGTGCAAGAGAGTCATAGTCTTATTCTTAGCCTTTCCATTTTTTCTCTGTTCTATCAAGATTACCAAGACAAACTCCTAGGAACTTCTCAAATCAGTCATCTTTATTTTATTTTATTAAATTGTCAGAAATATCTCCAGATAAACTGGATATTTCTCTTTGATTTGGGGGAATGTTTTTATTTGAGTTTTATTTTTTATTTGAATTTTTTTATTTCTATTTTCTATCTGAATTTTATTCGATTCACAAAGTTCTTTTCCTATGACTATTTCTTTTACATTTTTTATGCAATTGATTTTATCAATCTTTTATGGCTTTTGGATTTTCTATAATACTTAGCTTTTTCTATCCAATGGTAATAAAATCTGATTTAAAAGGCCCCCAGACTTCCTCTAGTACTTTTATAGTTCAGTTATTTTATGCTTGAATTAAACATGTTTAAATTCTGTGTTTACTGAAATCAGGTTGTATCTTTCCTTGAACACCCTATATGGTGTAGCCCCTCCACACACAGGTCTTTTACTTCCTTGTACTGTTGCAGGTTAGATTCCCCAGAAAGCAAAGGCTTAGGTGAAGATTTGGGTGAACAGGAAAGGAAGAGGTAAAGAAGGACTGGGCAGAGAGAGAGGCCAAGCTTGACGAAGTCTTAAAAGAAGCCTCAGTCCATCCAGTGGGGAGATTTGAAGATGAGTTAACACTTCAGAGATCACCTCATTTCAGGTGAGAGGTCCAGGCTTTTATACCAGCATCAGGCTGTGTGACATAGCTTGGAGGAATCTCCTTAGCTCAGTCAATCCCAGAAGGGGTTGAAGGCTGAGAGCTTTTTGCTTACATCACAGCCAGCAAATCCATTTTCATTCCTGAAATGACATTTGGGCAACACATTTCAGCATCCCTCATGGTTCATCCCCAGGGCTGCCCAGGCCACTTTTTGTATAAGTTCAGAGAGCAGCTTCTCAGGATCTGGTGAGCCTTTCTTTCTGGAGGAGACTTTAAAAAGTCAGTGGGACTAACTAATGCTCTTACTGCTGCCCTAGTCTGGGGCACATGACTGATATTTACCATTTTCCTCCTTTTTCTATCAAGTCTAGGTACTCTCCATCCATTTCTGCTGATCTCATTTGCTTACCTGGAGATGTGACCCATATTCTCATCCTTGAGAGTTCTGGGTCCTTGGCCACCATGTCTTTCTAGGTCGGAGAAGCTTTTCTTTTATTATCAAAATTGGGCAAAGAACTGGTAGCCAGTGGTACCCAAGTGAATTCCTTTTTGCAAAATATATTCTTCCTTTCCCCTTGGTTTTAACAGCATCTCTACTTCTTTCTTAATGAAGATTGGGGTCAATTACCTCTGCCAGTATAGTGACCCCTCTTCTTACCTGTAATTCCCTAGCCCCAAGATCCTGAAGTGCTTAGGGAGCATTTCAGTGGGAGTCTTGGTGTGTTTCATAACAGAAGCATTTCCTTTTTAGAAATGATCACATTATCCCACAGAGCACAGAAGTTGGGAGGAGAGGAAGTCCAAATTCTCTACTCACTTCACTGCAAGTGATGGTAAATTAGGCTTCTCCTGCTTTTATTCTTGCTTCCCAGTTCCAAGGCCAACTTTGATCCTTTTCAAGGGGCCTCGGACCCCTTGAGTATCCTTGTTTCTCCAGTGTACAGTTAATTAAGAAAATGTCCAAAGATCTGTTTGAAGAAGATCTGGGGAAATCATTACCATATACATTTGATATAGTATTACAGGTTTCCTCTTCCTGGACCTACTTTATTCTTCAGCGAACAGTTCTTATTTTGAAAATTGGATCAGGTCTGGAAACTGAGGAGGGGATTACAATTGCTCTATTGGGCCAACTGCTCTCATCTATCTGACCATGCATCCTCATGTTCTTTTGATAGTAAGGGTTGAATAGTACCCATTTGGCTGCCCATCTCTGTTGTCCCAAAAGATACTATGTCCTGTTGTCACCTCCACAACAGTCTAGGGGTCAGAAACGCCTGGCAACTCCTTATGTGGCCACACATTAGGTAATTGTGTGTAAGGATCTCCTGATATTCAAGGTTCACACCTGACCTCTACTGCTTGGGGGAGCCTGTCATCCCCAGTGCTATCAGCTGTAAACAACATTCCCTATCATCAGTCCTAGCTAACAGAGCAGAACTGTCCTTTCTCCAGCACATTCCTTATATCTTTGGTGAATATTTGATGTTCTTTGGCCTTCTGTTCTATATTTGCTTTAATATGCCCATTTCTCTCAGCCTTTAACCTTATTGCTCACAACCTGGCATGGCAACTCTTACATTTCTACATCACTTAGTGTGGACTATCATTTTCCATGCTTTAGGAATTATCCTATGATGTGCTTACAGAATCCTCTGTTTCTTGTCTGTTTGTTAAATCGTGTCCTGAGAGAGCAAAACAGAATGATAAACTCTCCTTTACATTTTTGTATTCTTGTCTTCTTGAGCACATACTCCCTGATATTATTTTCCCTTATTTAAAATCCTTCACTGACTCTCTGCAACTTTTAGTATAAAATCTCCGTATCATTCTAGGCCTTCAGCACTATGACTTTCCATCCTTATTTATCACCACATTACCCATTTCCTTCAACTGTCCCAGACATGCAACCTGTAGCTTACTTACATAGAACAATTTCCAGTTCCCCAAATACATCCTGGCTGCGTGTACCTCTTTGTGTGCACGTTATTTTTTATATTCTGTTTAAAGATACAAGTTACCATCTTATTTTGACTCACACTCAGACTTAAGTCAAAGCTTTTATCACTTTCTGCTGAAAATCTTTCACTTTCTGGACCATGTTCTTATTTGCCCAGTGTGATCCCAAACCACCCTTTCACAAAATTGTTTGTCACCATTTTCTGAATCTGTTCTTAACCAGTGTTTTGCAAACATTGGTCTACATACTAGTAAGAAACTATGTTAAAGTTATTCTTCTTCTAAAGATAAATGCAAAAATAAAGGCGACCTAAGGAGGTTTCCGTAAAGCCACATTGGAGATATAATTCATATCACATTCTTATCCTAAGTCATCCTAAATATTTTTGTTGTTGTTGTTGTTAAAATATTCTTTACTTTATAAAATGGTGATGATGATGATGAATACACTTTTTTCCCTTCCTTCCTTCCTACCTTCCTTCCTTCCAAAGCCCCAATATGACATAATAAAAAAGTCACAATATTTATTTGCTTTTTTAAAGTAACAATATTTAGATCCCCATTTTTAAGTCCTGTGTTGCTCTAAACTCTTAATTGAGATAAAAAAAAATTGTCACTATTTCCCTGGCACCTTGATCAGTGTCAAAAAACATAGAGTAGGTGCAAATATAGTTTGGTTAAATGAGAGTACACCCTCAGATACATCAAGGCAAGTATAATCTTAGAAATTTCCAGACAAGGGAATGAAATGGATACAGATAGTGCTAACTCCCGATGCAGAGAATACTCCTGGTTTGTGGACTAAGAAGGTTCGTGTGTCTGAGTATTTTAATTACCCCCCAGTGGCTTCTCCAGTGCCTCCAAAATTCATGTTCACTGTTTTTAGAACAGTCCAGTATATTCTGTGCTGTACAGCTAGTGATCTGCACACAAACTACTGAATTAGATGAACATTTTTTACTTTAATCCAGCACATAATTAAGCCCCACCTCAAAACCATAAGAAAGAGTAATAATTACAGAAAAGGGGCATTAGACTGTTTTGGATCTAACATGCCAGTTCAAACTCAAGAGCAAATTATAAGAGCAATAAATTGTGACCTTTTGGTAGCACCTGTAAGGTAGTACTTAGACACTGCTCTCTAATTGTTTCACTTACTGGCAATCGGTTGAGAAACATCCAGCACAGAGCAGATAAAGTGACTGAATTGCCTTTTGTCCTGAATAGCTATTTTTGTGCTGGATTTGACTCCGCCTATAGGTGTCTGTCTGTATTTCCATAAAACTAGGAGATGGAATGTTCTGGGAAAATACAGAAAAATTGTGCAGATGCCATAAATCACATAATAGAGTGAACTCATTACCTATCCTCCATCCCACTGAAGCAAGGTGTAAATTCAATTTTAAGGAAGGCTAACACTTTTATTCTATTTTAAAGCAATTTTTTACCTGGCAGATAGGTAACTCTTCACGTACATTCCTTGAAGTGCAAATTAATTTTTGGTTCGGATAGTAACTCATCTTTGTGTAGGGAAATTGTAACGGTAAGGGCTGGTCTCAGGAAGGCAACTGAGTTGAACATAGATATACCAGATTCCAGAAATGTTTGCATTATTTAGAAATTTACCTCTACTTCTAGATTATTCTCCAAGAGGTGATCATATGTTATTTATACAATCTATACATTTATTTATTTGTGGGTATCAACAGAGCAAAAATATATAGACATTTTATGTTCTACTCTAATTGTGAATTCCACTGGCTAATGCAATTCTGAATTAAGCAAAATATGTATCATTTATAGTGCCAAAAATATTTGCCCCATTTGTACTTTTTGATATAATCAGATGCTGACAAAGTGTATTCAAATACTTATTCTTCATTTTGAGTGAACTTATTACATATAATTTTAGTTATATATTTTTTCAGGATAATTTCCAATAAGACATCACTCCCATTATTTTGAGGTGGGAGGATTTTTGTTGGAGGAGGTCACTTTCTGGAGTGAGTATTTTCAAGTAGATGATGTTATATATTGTGAGATGAAAAACAAAATATGCTTCATGTCTTGAAAATTTTGAGTTATGGAGTATTAATGCAATATTTTGTCTGTTGTAGAAAGGCCAAAAGTGAAAAATCAGATTATTTCAAAATTTTGAATATAATGGAGAAGAAAAAATAGTTTGCAATGGAATCAAGCCTGTATTAAAATGCCTGATGCCAAGTAGACATAGTCACTGTATTAACTCTTCTTAGGAAAATGTCTGGTTTCATAAAGAATTATCAGTGAAAAATGAATATTGACTTTTAGAAAGCCTCTTTATTTCAAATTGGGTAAAATGTATCTCTTATTATGTGAGAGATATATTTGTTATGAATACATTTTATTTTTTCCATTAATTAGATTTCATTTTATGTTTTTCTTTTTTCCTTTTTTTTATAATAATTTTTTATTATGTTATGTTAGTCGCCATACAGTGCATCCTTAGTTTTTGATGTAGTGTTCCATGATTCATTATTTGCGTATAACACCCAGTGCTCCATGCAATATGTGCCCTCCTTAATAACCATCACTGGTCTATCCCAATCCCCCACCCCCTCCCCTCTGAAGCCCTCAGTTTGTTTCCCAGAGTCTTTTTTTTTTGTCTTTTATTATATTTCAGAACAAAGGAACATCTTTTCAGCCAATTACTACTGTGGCTTCATAAATGGTGAGTTAATTCCTACATTTACATGGCAGATTTGAGATATTTAATTCAGGATTTTCCCCCCAGCTCTTTATTTGGTAAATTCAGCACTAAACCCTTCACAAAAGCAATTCAGTGAAATTGCTCATAGTTTGATATTAAAAAGTATCACCGAATCTTTAGAATTGTACTCTATTTAAAAGGCTACATTAACTCCTTCCCCACCAGGGTTTTCCCATTTGAAGGTATTTCATTTATAGACCTCAGCTCCCCAAAAAAGAAAAATGGTTTCTGTGTATGGTACCTGGAAATGACTTCCAAAATAGTCTTCACAGTATATTTTCAATGGGAAACAAAAGTTTTTGACTCCAGAATGTCTTGGATCTTACTTTGGTCAACATCAATGGAAGCTCTCAATTGATTTCTCTAATATAAGTTAGTAAAAATCAAAGAAAATATCATATATATTGAAAGTGCATTTCATGATCTTTTAAAATGAATTTTAGTGTCAATACAATACCAAGAAGTCTAAGGAATTTCATTTATTAAGATTTATTAAGGTTAAGATTATTAATATTTTTATTTATTAAGAAATTATAGTCGTTTGTATATGCTACTAACTACCCATTTTGAAAAATATCTCAGTGAGAACTAAAAGATTGAAAGAGATGGATTACCACAGAGTAAGAGCTATAATATAAAGGAGCTCACAGGGACAATCTTAGAATTATTTCACTTTTTCGTTTTTATACAACCCAGAAATATGCATACACAGCACACACAGGAGCACTGTATACAACACAGGGCTTACAGAAAAACTTAAATTCGTATTCACTGAAGATGGGTTTAAAATTTGTTATGGACTTTATATTCAGAGTCATTCAAAAAAAATGTTGGTTGACATTGCATTTACAAATTTCTACAAGTTTAGGTAAAGGCTAAGAGAAACTTGGTTTATGTAACCATATTACATCAGAAATTCAGAGGTTAAGTCATTAATATGTAGTTACAATGATATGGACAGATATATTTTCCTGAATTATTGGGTTACTCATCATCTGTTAAAAAGAATAAATATTCATCTCACATCCCAATGGCACAGATATATATTTTTTCTTGAATTATCAGGTTAATCATATGTTAAAAAGAATTAATATTCATCTCACAGGTTAGTGTGAGAATTAAATCAGTGTGGTTGTGCATAATGTCTGATTAATGGGCATTCAGACAATTATAGCTATTATAGCATTAAAAATATCTCTCCTTTTGAAAGTTGAGATGGAGGTAAGGTTTTGAATCCATTGATTTCTTGTGCCTAAATTAATGTTGCTGCATCATATAAGGGGTTGACCATGTCATCCAGCCTTTGACCCACAGATGTGAGATCAGTATGACAGTTTATCACAACTGCATGATTCTCTCCTAAGCAAGATTCTAAGAAGCACAATAAAGGGTCTTGCTAGATACCCCTACTCACCTATCCTTCATTAGTGACCAAATTCCAATTTTGTTCTGCATGGTACTGTTCCCACCTAAAAAATGTGAAGCCTCAGAATCTCTAGCTGCTTGGGTGATGGATGACATAAAAGTGAAAGTCTGCTGGGTCTGCACTGGTCATTTGGAAAATATTCGTTCACTGAGTTATGAAGATCTCTCAGATGTTGACACATTTCACTCCACGATATAGAACAATTACATAATGTAATTTACCACTGTCCACCTCAGAATGATCTTCAAATATTGGGGATCCCTCAGGGTCACAGTGGGTGGGACCCGTGACTTGTTTCTAAACGGTGGAATACATCAGACACTCACCTCTCTCTGGTAAACTCTCCCTTGCTGAGTTTGATTGAATAAGCTGCCATACTGGGAACTGTTCCTCTGGAGAGACCCACATCATGAGTAACTGAGGGCAGCCTATGGCTGAGAAGTGCCAAGGAAAGCATGTCCAATATCTAACTCTACCAAAAGCCATATGAGCTTGGAAATAGATCCTTCTCCAGCAGAGCCTTGACATGAGACTGTAGCCTTAACACCTTGATTGCAGCCTATGAGAGATTCTAAATTAGAGATGTCTCTAAGCCATATCTAGACTTCCAACCCACAGAAAATGTAAGATAAGAAATATGTCTTGTTTTGAGCTACTGATTTTGTGCTAGTTTGTTACATAGCAATAGCTAATAGAATAGCACATAACCTTTCCTCCCCATTGCCCCTTTTGGGCAAGTTTCATAGTAAAGGTACACTTTACTTAGCTGACTCTGTCAGAAGCTGAGACCAGTAACGGCAATGAAGTTATCAATCAGTGTGCTAATATATTTTTGTACCCAGAGCATCTGTATCAACTATATATGCTGAGAAATAATAGCTACTACAATCCAGTTACAGAGAAACAAAATAACATCCAAGCACCAGTACCTAGCAAGTGAGGAATGTTTTGATTGTCTCTCTTTGAGACTAATAGGACATCTGCTCCCAGTCCTCCATGATATCTTTTATCATTCTATTCTTTAATTTTTCTAAAATTCAGTCTCTATTTTAGCATTCAGCTCATCTGTTTGGCATCCATTTTGATCACGTACTTCAGCCTCCATCTTTCCTAGCTCTGCTACTAGATTTTATCAGTTCAGTTATAAAACATATGTATTTTGCTGTTGTGTGTGTGTGCATGCAGGTGTGCACGCATGCGTGCATTCATGTTCTCTGAGATCCAGAGAACATGGTCTTTCTCTTGCCACTGGTAATCACTAATGAGGTTTTCTTTTTGTATCAGTTCCCCTTCTGCATGATTTTAAATTTTGGATTTTAAAATTTGGTAGCTGAATGCCTCCTCTGCTTTTTAGTAGGGCTTTGATAGATGGCAACTCTGTTACTTTCACCCTTTTTGATCTCGCACCTAGAGTAGATCTCTGAAGATTTGCTGGATTCTGGCATAAGGAAGTTTGTAGTTGTACTGAATCATTGATTAATTTGAGGATAATTGACATTTTTAGTATGTTAGGCCTTCCAATCCATTGACATGGTATGTCCCTCCCCTTAGGTCAGTTGGTTTTCTTTCATCTGCATTTTGTATCTTTCATCATACATATATTTTATTGAATTATTTTTCTCATCATTATGGGTCATATCTTTCCGCTTTTTTGCATGCCTGATAATTTTTAATTAGAAACTAGATCTTGTGAACCTTTTGTTGGGTGTTGGATATATTTTTAAATTGAATTATAGGTAAGCTATGTTCTGAGATGCAGTTATTTTACTTGAAACAGTTTTGAGTTCGGGAAGGTTTACTTTTGACTAAAGTAGGACAAAAGCAGCCTTTAGTACAGGGTTCACAGAGGGCCATACTCATTTTTATGCACATTTTAAAAGTTTTGTTCAACTCTGGCTAGTGGTAAAACTATTTCTGGTATGGTGTGATAGTGACGGACTAGTCCACTGGCTTCTTTTCAGCAGTACCTCCACTTTTCTTGGTAGTCTTCTCAAACAGATGTTATTACTCAACTGAAGAGTTCAGATGAACCCCCTGTGGATCCCCAGAGCTTGACTTTTTGACTCTGACACTGCTCTACAAACTCTAGCTACCTCAAATTCTGAACTTTCTGTCTCAATTCAAGAAAACTAGTGGTCTCTGTTTGGTTCTGCCCCCTGCACTGTAACCAGGAAAATCTCTTTAAGAGTAAGCTGTGCAATTGTAGAGATCATCTGATTATTTTCCCTTTGCTTAATGATCACTGTCCTCCATTGCCTGCTGTTCAATGTCTGGCACACCTAGTTTTAAATATTTTGTCCAGTTTTTGATTTATTAAAAGCGGGAGGATAAACTCAGTCTCTGTTATTCTATCAAGGCCAGTAATGAAATTGTCTGATGCAGTGCCTTTGAAGGCATATCGCTTTGACCTTTTATCTCAATGCTTTTCCTTTCATCCTATTTAGGCTTCTGAGGTATTTTTGAAGCATTTATAGTAATTGATGTTTTCTTTCAAAAAGACTGATTTCTTAAGTTGTTCAAATACATTCAACTACGGTTGACAGTGAATGCTGTACCAAGCCACTATGGGCATGTATGGAACACAGATGCTATTCTAGGTCACTTGATTTATTCTTGCCAACACTTTGATGCCCAGATTTCACACCTACGACCTATTGATGCAGTTGGAGTTATCTATTGCCTTATTGTGTTCCCCGTCCACTTGCTTCCTTGGGGGTTTAGACTCATTAACTTTTGCAGGACAATTGGCATTATCCTCTGTCTAGCCCTGTGTGCATCTGGCAAAAATTATTTTGCCTTACTGATAACACTTTTTGTCTGTTTTCCAATGTTCCTACGTATTTTTCCTATTTCTTTGTACATTTATTTATGATTTTTAGGAAATATTAGCTAAAACCTATGATTCAAATCAGTGGATTTAAACATGACGATGGAAAATGTTTTTCATTTTGTTTTTCTATACTATGCTGGTATTTATTTATTGTTAATTCAACATTTAAAAAATTTTTAGTAAGAACATTCAACGATATTTACCGTCAACAAATCTTTAAGTGTACAATGATGTATTATTAACTATAGTCATTATATAGTACAGCAAATATATAGAACTTACTCATCTTGTATAACTGAAACATCATACCCACTAAACAACTTCCCATTTTTCCTTCACCCAATCCCTGGCGACTGTTCTCATACGATCTCTACTTCTCTGAGTTTGATTATTTTAGATACTTCATGTAAGTGGAATTATGCAGTATTTGTTTTTCTGTGAACTGGCTCATTTCACTTAGCATAATATCATCCAGGTTCATCTATGTTGTCACGTATGGCAGCCTATCTTTCTTAAGGCCACATAATATTGCATTGTATGTACATATAGTATTTTCTTTATCAATTCATCCATCAGTGGACATTTAGGTTGTTTCTGTCTTGGCTGTCAGGAATTATGGTGCAGTGAACATGGGAGCATAGATATATCTTCAAGATCCAGAGGTGGGATTGCTGGATCATATGGTAGTTTTTAATTTTTTGAAGAATTTCCATATTGTTTTCCCTCATGGCTGCATAGTTTACATTACCACCAACAATGTATAGGGTTCCAGTTTCTCCACATTCTCTTCAACACTTGCTGTCTTTCTTTCTTTCTTTCTTTCTTTCTTTCTTTCTTTCTTTCTTTCTTTCT